>NC_090391.1:46130712-46261378 GCF_036365525.1 Heterodontus francisci
TTATCTGCCAGGGAAATCTTATGGCACCTTTTTGCCCTCCTATTTCCTTCTTAAGCGTACTCCTACATCCCCTATACTCCCCGAGACCTGTTTTCTCTAGAATTTAGAAGGTTCCGGGGTGGTCTGACCAAAGTCTTCAAGATATTAACAGGAAAAGGCAGGCTAGTTAAGATAAACTAATTCTACTGGTTGGAGATTCTAAAACTAGGGGTCATAGTCGAAGAATTAGGACCAGACCGTTCAGGAGAGATGTTAGGAAGCACTTCTTCACGAAAAGGGTGGTAGAGGTTTGGAACTCTCTCCAACAAACAGCAGTAGAAGCTGGATCAGTTGTTAATTTTAAGTCTGAGATAGATAGATTTTTGTTCAGCAAAGATATTAAGGCATATGGGCGAAAGGCAGGTATATGGAGTTAGGCTGTGGATCCTCCATTATCTCATTGAATGGCGGGACAGGCTCGAGGGGCTGAATGGCCTACTCCAGTTCCTCCCGTCCTATGTTCCTATGTTTTATGTGCATTCACACAGGATAGTAGGCATAATTGCAGTCGTAAAATGCAGCTGAACATTAATTAGTTATATTGTAATTTCAGTTGTTTCAGTCCATATTTACAGTACGCAAGGTACTGAGGCAAAATGTCACTGGCTCAACATTCTCACCAAATACGAAACCATTCCACAATGAAAGACTCACGAATTCAACACAAGTTTTCATTTCTGATTCTTGCTGGTCTGTTCTGAATCTCTGAGGGATTACTGATGCTTATCCTCGACATGAGAAGTCGTCCAAATCCCGTGTGCCTGTCCTGCTCCCAAACACGGCATTCACTTACATTAAGGCAAGTGGTACAGGAGCGTCTCAGTGAGTGAGGCAAGTGAGTCTTCAGCCTGACCTGGGTACATTGAGTGACCGTGGTTAATCCAACACTCCAGGGACAGTGTAAATGGAGCTTTACTCTCTCTTTAACCTATGTAGTACCTTCTCTGAATGTATTCGATGGGACAGGGTAGACATGGGGAAGTTATTCCTTCAAGTGCATGTCCATGTTTTTTAAATGTGATGAGAGTTTCTGTCTCTAACACCCTTTCAGGCTGTGAGTTCCTGTCCCCCACCAGCCACTGGGTGAAAAAGAAAATACTCAGTGACAGGGTAGACATGGAGAAATTATTCCCTGAAATGCCTATCGAACCATCGGAACATATCTCTCTCTGCCATTGACTCTTCCACTCTCTCTGTCTCTCCCCCTCTTTCTGTATCTCTCCATCTCACCCTCTGTCTGTCTCTCTGTCTCGCCCTCTTTCTCTGTCTCACTTTCTCTCTATCTCCACCTCTGTCGATGATTTTCTCTGTGTGTCCCTCACCCCATCTCTCCCTCTCTCTCTCTTTTCATCTCTCTCTCCCTCCCTCTCTCTTGGACAGCAATGCTTTCAGCTATTTCGTGGGTAATTTCGAAGCTGTCACTCTTGCTTTGCTGGGAATGTCACTGCAGTTTGAAAATATCAAACACAGATCCAATACTCACTCCTAAAACCCGTACTCTAAAGCCCCAATACTGGACATGACAGAACATCGGGATTATTACTGAGGTTCTGTCAAGTTCTCCTCACACCGTATCTCCCTTTCCCCCGCTTGTAAAGTTTATCCATTCTAATAATATTTCTTCAACAACATTATATGTAAAGTAAATATAAATAAGTGGCTCAGCATCAAGTTTTGGAGTCCGCAGCCAGTGGGAATAGTTACTCCCTGCATATGCTGTCAGTTTCCCTTATTATCTTGAAAATCTTCATCAAATCACCCCTTTGCCTTCCAAATTCCAGGGATACAGAGTAAAGCTCCGTCTACACTGTCCCATTAAACACTCCTAAGCCAAGCACAGTGTGGGGTTACGCACAGAGTAAGGTTCCCTCTGCACTGACTCATCAAGCACTCCCAGGGAATGGGGAGTATGGGGTTAGATGCAGTGTAAAGACATGGGCAATTGCATTATGAACTGATAATGGGTCTTGTGCAGTTCAAACTGAGACCGGGTGAAACACAGCATCAGCAGAGAACTGGCCGAGTGTGAAAGAACAGAGGCAGGATCTGGTGCAGTAATAACTGAAACAAATTGTTGGTCTTAATCTGACGAAGACAAGGCCGCTAATCGTGGGCCTAATTGATTTGGGGATGAAGGGATGGAGTGTAATGTATCCAGTTAGCTGTTAACACAAATTGAGGTGAGACTAAGCTTTAAGGAGGACACAGAGAGTTCAGTGAGTGGACAAATGTCCTTGGCATTGAACTGATTGTGTTTTATCGACCACGTTATTTACTAGCGTCCAAGCAGCTGATGGAATGTGTTTGTTCAGATGAGTGTAACTAATACCAATAATCAGGGATATAACCATGTCAGTGGAGACTTAACCCTTGTATAAATCAGCACGCATTTGAATGGATCAGCTCAGAGTGCCTGCTGGAGCTGCGCGTTCCAGGCTGCCAGGAGTCTCTGATTCTCACAGAAATGGGATATTCAGTAATTCTTCAGATCGTCTCCATTCATTATCCTGTACTTGAAAAAGTTGGAGTTCCTTGTAAGACTGTATATCAGTTGTTAATGATGTGAAGCGATTTCAACTGTGCTGCTGTGCTCGGTATTATTTCTCACTGTGTGTGTCACACAGTCACCTGCACTCTTCCAGCAATTTATCGATGGAATCTGCTCATTTTCTACTCTTCCAGTCTTGCAGGAGCTGCATTAAGTCTTGAATGGTATTGGTTTAAGTAACCATGGCATAGTTAATGGAATATTCTCTGTATTGAATGTATTTGAAACAGGTGTCTCGGTTCGGATCAAAAATCAGACCAACAAGGTATTTTCAGTTTCATGATGTGGAACTAACCGATCCTGGAATTTTTTTTATGAATGTTTTTCCAGTGATTGATACAGAGACATTTCACGGTCTCAGTGTTACACGGGGGCAGCACAATGTCCTCCCTCCCCAATAATATGGCGCAATTTAACTGGGATTTCAATGTATTTATTTGTTATCACTGTTGAAAAATATTATTTCATTCTGTGTGTGTCTGACGCTGCTTCAGAGGTCTGGCTACTGAAGTGAGTTTGCAGCTGACACTTTAACATCTCCTTCTTTACTGCACGTTGGGGCCTCACTGTCACTGGAATACATTGTAAAACAGAAAGTATTGATGCGATGTTTTATTGGTTTACACTCTATCAGTTGGGATCAAGATTCTTGCCATTTAACTGTTGATTATCAGCTGCAGCACCGATGTTGGTGTATTATTAATTAAACAATCCCACATCCTAATGGTGTACTTTATAATTCCAGGAGAAGGAGTTTCAATGATTGTAAGGTTTGTCTGGAAGAAGCTTTCGATCCTGTAGGTGAATAGGTGGAAGATTGGGTGCTCTGTAGACACACTAAACTATTCACAGAGTTTTCATCATTAAACAAACTGACTCTGAGAATAGAATCATTGAAAACGGGGCTAGTGAACAGAATGTTAGGAATAAATCGGATGTGAAAAGTGGCATGAAGTAACAGTTTGCAAGATGTGAGTACTCCAGAGAGATGGGGAGTAAGAAAAGGAGCAGGGAGAACGTAACTGAGGGAAAGAGATAACCGAAATGAAGGAGAAAGAAGCAGAGGTGAAAATAATTCACTGAGATAGAGTGCTGGAATATCCATAGTAATTAGTGCGAGAAACTCAGAGTGAAGTTGTCAGTTGCCAGATTGGGTTAATTTTAATGTTGGACTTGATCATCTGTGTTTATTTCTGTCAGGTCCTCATTTGGTTTTGTTGAACGTTCCTATTCCTTACTAACTGACTGAATAAGCAGAATAAAATCAGTTCTTCACTGATGGTAATTCATTTTTTACATACAGCACTTTAAAATCTCTTTGACTGTTGAATTCAATAAAGAGCAAGGCTTATATCAGAAATATATTTAAATTTGTATTTTATTGACTGCATAAACTAAATGCATTGACAATATTGTATAAACAATGAACTGTTCTCCAACACCAATAACCACAGAGATTGTTGTTTGAAAGTATTAATTGAGTTGTTTAACTGGGATCTGTAGATTAGATCTCCTCTAACACTCTGCTGCAGTCTCTCTCTCTCTCTCTCTCTGTGAATATCAGCCTCTGTTCTCACTGTATTCAGGGAGCAGCTACTGCGTGTCCTTGATAAGTATGTACCTGTCAGGCAGGGAGGAAGTTGTCGAGCGAGGGAGCCGTGGTTTATGAAAGAAGTTGAAGCGCTTGTCAAGACGAAGAAGAAGGCTTATGTTAGGATGAGACGTGAAGGCTCAGTTAGGGCGCTTGAGAGTTACAAGCCAGCCAGGGGGGATCTAAAGGGGGAGCTAAGAAGAGCGAGGAGAGGACACGAGAAGTCATTGGCGGATAGGATCAAGGAAAACCCTAAGGCTTTCTATAGGTATATCAGGAATAAAAGAATGACTAGAGTTAGATTAGGGCAAATCAAGGATAGTAGTGGGAAGTTGTGTGTGGAATTAGAGGAGATAGGGGAAGCGTTAAATGAATATTTTTCGTCAGTATTTACTGTCGAGAAAGAAAATGTTGTCGAGGAGAATACTAAGATTCAGACTACTAGGCTAGATGGGATTGAGGTTCACAAGGAGGAGGTGTTAGCAATTTTGGAAAGTGTGAAAATAGATAAGTCCCCTGGGCCAGATGGGATTTATCCTAGGATTCTCTGGGAAGCCAGGGAGGAGATTGCAGAGCCTTTGTCCTTGATCTTTATGTCATCATTGTCGACAGGAATAGTGCCAGAAGACTGGAGGATAGCAAATGTTGTCCCCTTCTTCAAGAAGGGGAGTAGGGACAGCCCTGGTAATTATAGACCTGTGAGCCTTACTTCGGTTGTGGGTAAAATGTTGGAAAAGGTTATAAGAGATAGGATTTATAATCATATCTTGAAAAGAATAAGTTCATTATCGATAGTCAGCACGGTTTTGTGAAGGGTAGGTCGTGCCTCACAAACGTTATTGAGCTTTTTGAGAAGGTGACCAAACAGGTGGATGAGGGTAAAGCCGTGGATGTGGTGTATATGGATTTTAGTTAGGCTTTTGATAAGGTTCCCCATGGTAGGCAATTGCAGAAAATACGGAAGTATGGGATCGAAGGTGATTTAGTGCTTTGGATCAGAAATTGGCCAGCTGAAAGAAGACAGAGGGTGGTGGCTGATGGCAACTGTTCATCCTGGAGTTTAGTTACTAGTGGTGTACCGCAAGGATCTGTTTTGGGGCCACTGCTGCTTGTCATTTTTATTAATGACCTGGATAAGGGTGTAGAAGGGTGGGTTAGTAAATATGCGGATGACACGAAGGTCGGTGGAGTTGTGGATAGTGCCGAAGGATGTTGTAGGTTACAGAGGGACATAGATAGGCTGCAGACCTGGGCTGAGAGATGGCAAATGGAGTTTAATGCGGAAACGTGTGAGGTGATTCACTTTGGAAGGAGTAACAGGAATGCAGAGTACTAGGCTAATGGGAAGATTCTTGGTAGTGTAGATGAGCAGAGAGGTCTTGGTGTCCAGGTCCATAAATCCCTGAACGTTGCCACCCAGGTTAATAGGGCTGTTAAGAAGGCATATGGTGTGTTAGCTTTTATTAGTAGGGGGACCGAGTTTCGGAGCCACGAGGTCATGCTGCAGCTGTACAAAACTCTGGTGCGGCCGCACCTTGAGTATTGTGTGCAGTTCTGGTCACTGCATTATAGGAAGGATGTGGAAGCTTTGGAAAGGGTGCAGAGGAGATTTACTAGGATGTTGCCTGGTATGGAGGGAAGGTCTTACGAGGAAAGGCTGAGGGACTTGAGGTTGTTTTCGTTAGAGAGAAGGAGGAGGAGAGGTGACTTAATAGAGACATATAAGATAATCAGAGGGTTAGATAGGGTGGATAGTGAGAGTCTTTTTCCTCGGATGGTGATGGCAAACACGAGGGGACATAGCTTTAAGTTGAGGGGTGATAGATATAGGACAGATGTCAGAAGTAGTTTCTTTACTCAGAGAGTAGTAGGGGCGTGGAAAGCCCTGTCTGTAACAGTAGTAGACTCGCCAACTTTAAGGGCATTTAAGTGTTCATTGGATAGACATATGGCTGAAAATGGAATAGTGTAGGTCAGATGGTTTCACATGTCAGTGCAACTTCGAGGGCTGAAGGGCCTGTACTGCACTGTAATGTTCTATGTTCTATGTATTGAATCCTCTGTCTTCTCATCCATTGCGTCAGTTTATCCAGTTTCTCAAACCATCTGCTCCTTTCTCCCCTCCAGCTCTAACATGTCCTTTCCCTTCTCTCCCTCCCAATCTCACTCATTGCCTCAGCCTCCAGCTGCTTGGTCCAACCTGATAGGAATATAGGACCATAGGAGCAGGAGGAGGCCATTCAGCCTTCCAGCCTGCTCTGCCATTCTGGATCATGGCTGATATTAGCGCTCACACTCACCGCAACAGCTCTCAGCCTTTTCCCATTTTGTACCAGCCCCTGTCGGTACACTGAACCCACAGCAACAAAACATCTGCCCATCCCGCTGTTCCCAAACCTTCCCGACCAACAGTCTGGCGACATTTCGCATTTAACCCATTGGATTCGATCTCTGTAAAACCCCTTCACATTTCCCCACTGGACCTACATCCTCACTAAGTTTTTCCAGTCAATCCGGTGCTGACTTAATTAACTTTCTGTATCAATTTCCCAATTCATTATTAATAATTGTGATTCTAACATTTCACATTTTTAAAGCCCTGCGCAGGTCAATGAATCAGTTTTCACTGTCCAATGCAGCAACAAAGATGTACATTTCAGCCCAGATCCTGTCAAAATGCTGCTTTGTCTCCAGGTCTGATCAGTAATTTCTCTGCTTCCTTTTCTCTCTTTTTCAGTTAACTTGGTGGCGATAGTGATCCTGTCCCGGGGAAAGTGCGGTCTCTCCAAATTTATCACTGTCTACCTCGTGGGAATGATCTCCTGGTCATTATCACTGATCCCATATTGAACTTAATTGTTTTAATTTATTTCACAGATCCATTCCTTAACATTACTCCCATGTGTTCGCTCATTGCCGTTCTGTTTAATGCAGTCACGGTTGTTTCTGTCTGGCTCACAGTCGCTTTCAGCTTTGATTACTTTGTGGCCATTTGTTATGAGAAGCTGAACACAAAATATTGCACCGAGAAAACAGCGGCTGTGGTTGTCGGAACAATGAGAGTGCTGGGCTGTTCAGAGTCAGTCCCAATTTACTTTATATTTAAACCAAAGTATATTATTGATAATGTTCCCATGGAATGA
Source organism: Heterodontus francisci (assembly GCF_036365525.1). NCBI lineage: Eukaryota > Metazoa > Chordata > Chondrichthyes > Heterodontiformes > Heterodontidae > Heterodontus > Heterodontus francisci. The sequence continues at coordinate 46,138,034 of NC_090391.1, forward strand.
TTCTTTACACCGAGCTTCTATACTTCCCCCATATGGGCCGCATTGGAATTGTCTCACTACGTTTTTACGCCTTGTGTACCGATTTTGCTGCTCAATGTTCTGACCGTCAAACGTTTTTTTTTTACGCCAGTAAAGTCCGCAGGGGTTCCGGGGCCACAGCAATGGAGAGAATCACAAGGACCCAGAGATGGAGAATCGGAGAAAATCAATTATTTTATTCTTCAGTATATCCGGCAATTTTATATTGTTGTGTATGACCCGGGTTGTGTTTAACCTTATTAGGCGAATTGCAGATATGCAGGCTTTCTACTCTGACATTAACCCTGACGGTATCACAGATCACACATCAAGGATGCTGCAGCTTCTCAGTTCCTGCACCAACACGTGTATTTACACTGTGACTCAGACTAAATTCTGACAGGAGCTGAAGAACGCGGTGAAATACCCTCTCAATCGCATTGTTAAATTAGTGAAATCAGAGAAAGAGCTGAAGTGTTTCAACACTGGAACTAAATCGCATTTCATATTCCATTCTCTACACTGCCCACAGGACAGAAATTACATTTTATATTCACAGCACTGAGACCTTAAATGATTTTAAATCTGATTCAGAGGTGATATTTTATTGATAATCTGACCTACTGAGGCAGGACTTCCTCCCGCAGATATTTCACGAATTGTTTCTCAAAAATGCATCACTGAAAAATCAGCTGGATTCAACTAAACTCACCCTGGACCCACAGCAAAATGGACAAAGCTGCAAATCACAGTGATTGTGAGATGGTGAGAGGGGTAGAAACTGTAATGAGATATGGACACCAGCAGATGGAGATGGTGAGAGGGGGGCTGAAACTGCAGAGAGACAGGGACACCAGCAGATGGCGATGGTGAGAGGGGCAGTAATTGCAATGAGACAGGGACACCAGCAGATGCAAGCCTAAATTTAGCATGCCATATAAACTACTACAGGGAAAATTTAATCATCTTAATTTCAAGCATCAATTTATGGGTAGTTGAAAGGTAGACCTTTCAAGACTGAGCCTCACTACCGTGACCAAGTCAGAATGAAAACATCACCCATCTCCTCATTCATTCACGTTCTGGCATCCCTATGATTTTCAAGTTCTCATCCTTGTTTTCAAATCCCACCATAGCCTCTCCTGTCGCTATCACTGGAACCTCCTCCAGCTCTACAACCTTCCACCATTTCTGCGCTCATCCTATTCTGGGCTCTTGGGCAAGCTTGATTTTAATTGTTCTGTCATTGATGTCCGTAACTTCAGCTGCGTCGGATGTAAATTCTGGAATTATCTCCCTGAAACATTCCAACTTTCCACCCCTTTCCTTTAAACATCCCTTTAAAACCTAATTTTATGACTGATCTTTTGGCCTCCTGTACTAATATTTCCTGCTGGTGCATGGTGTGAAGTGCCTTGGTATATTTCACTGTGTTAAAGGTGCTGCAGAACTGCAACTTGCAGTATGGAACCATCTATTTCAGTGGGTGGATTGCCTGATTGAGTATCCTGCAAATAGCTTTTTAAAAAAATATCATCTTCCTCATCTGCTGTTCAATGGAAAATATACTCCCATTAATAAATAAGAATTGTGAAAGCTCTAAATTAATTTTCTTGTCGTTGTTGGTAACAGTTATCTTTTTTATGGCAGGTGTCTTGAAAAGATAATTCTGTGAATCTAAAGGGCAAGGAGCATATAGGTCTAAGAATTCAAAAGAAAAAACACAAACCCTGCATCAATAAATGTAAGAACATTTATAATGCAATTGCTAGTACTGAAGGCAGTTGCATCGCACTTTACTGTATTTGAGTAAAATGCGGTATTCCTTTTTGAAAATATCAGTGTTACTTTGCTCTGCAAATCTGTTATTGGCTGGACTACTTCCTGGACCTCAAATTTCAAACCAGCATTTCAAACCACTGCTAGAAGCGGAATACCGTCAGGGTAGATATGAAATACCAGGCTAAAATGTGTATATTTTTATTATTTCATGAGATGTGGGTGTCACTGTCAAGACCAGCATTTGTTGCCCATCCTTAATCACCATTGACAACTGAATTAATTGTTAGGCCATTTCAGGCGGCAGTTAAGAGTCAACCACATTGCTGTGGGTCTGGAGGCACATATGGGCCAGACCAGGTAAGGATGGCAGATTTCCTTCCCTAAAGGACGTTAGCGAACCGGATGGGACAATCAACCAGCTGCCGTGGTGGAATTTGAACCTTTGTCCCAAGGGCATTTGCCTGGACCTCTTGATTCCCGGTTCAGTGACCGTCCCATTATGTCACCGTCTCCCCTTAATTGAAGAGGTAGAGAGGCAGATCCGTTTAAGGATGGATTTCCTGTCCTTAGGGCCCAGACAGCTGAGGGTATGGCTACCAATGGTGGAGGGATTAAAATCGAGGATGCTCAAGAGGCCAGAAGTAGAGGAGTGCAATTATTTCTGAGCATGGTGAGGCTGGAGAAGATTACAGAGATGGGGAGGGACAAGGCTATGGAGGGATTTGAAAAAGAAGGATGAGCATTTTACCATTGAAGCTTTGCTTGACCGGGACCTAGTGTAGGTCTGCGAGCACAGGGGTGATGGGTGAATGGAATTTGGTGCATGTGAAGATATGAGCAGCAGAGTTTTGCATAACCTCAAATTTACAGAGGGTAGAATGTGTCATAAAGCCTGTAATGCATTGGAATGGTCGAGTCTGGTGGTAATAAAGGCATGGATGATGCTTTCAGCAGATGATCTGAGGCTGGGGCAGCGTCTGACTAAGTTACACTCGTGGAAACAGGTGATCTTAATGATGATGCTGATAGTTGGTTGGAAGCTTATCCTGGGATCAAATATGACACAAAGGTTGCAAACGAATGATTGTCAGGAGATGGATGGAGTCTATGACAAGGGTGCAGAGTTTGTGTGGGGACGAGCACCGGCAATGTCCTCAGTCCTCCCAATATTTATTGGAGGAACTATCTGCTAATCCAGTGCTGGATGTCGGCCAAGCAGTCTGTCTACATAAAAACAGTGGAAGGGCCGAGAGGTGCAGGTGTGGTAGAGCTGGCTGTTGCTTGTGTACATGTGCAAGCTGATGCTGTGTTTTCCGATAATGTCATCGAGGGGTATGTGAAGATGAAAAATAGTAGGGGATCAAGGATAGATCCTTGGGGGACACCAGAGGCGAATGTGTGAACAAGAAGAGAAGCTATATAAGGTGATTCTCTCGCTATGGACCAGGCAAGTGCAGTCTTACAAAGCTGGAAGACGATGGACAAGCGTTGGGAAGGGAATGGTGTGGTCAGCCTTGTCAATCACTGCAGAAATGTGGAACTGGACAGGGAGGGATGGTTTACCTTTGTCACAGTCACCTGGGATGTTATTGGTGACTTGGCGAGCCATTTTCATACTGTCACGAGGCGGAATTTAGCATGTAGTTCTGGGATATATGGGCATGGATTTGGGAGGCGACAACACATCAAGGACTGTGGAGAGGAAAGGGAAGTTGGAGGTGGCAAGTTTGCAAGGATGGATGTTATTCCGGTATTTTTACTGATATTTCGGTGATTCTGTCAGTTTAAAATTAGGGTCATTAGTTTTGTGACTAAGCTTGGGACCTTTTTCCCATCCAAAACCAGGGCTGCTTATTTCATCTGCACAACATTGGCTGCCACTGCTCATATGTCATTCTCACCACTATTATAACGGAACCATGCTTTGTTCAGCTCCAGCTTCACTGCCCAATATTTTCTTGCTGTTCTCCCAATCCCTTTCCTGTGTCAACTCCAATTTGTCCAAAACTCGACTGCTTGTACCTTATTCTGTCAGTGTGCCTCGCTCTGAATTGATATTTTTAGTTCAGTTTAGTGATGCAGCACTGAAACAGGCCCTTCGGCACACCGAGACTGTGCCGACCATCAACCACCCATTTATACTAATCCTACACTAATTCCATATTGCTACCACATCCTCACCTGTCCCTATATTTCCCTACCACCTACCTCTACTCGGGGTAATTTATAATGGCCAATTTACCGATCAACCTGCAAGTCTTTGGCATGTGGGAGGAAACCGGAGCACCCGGAGGAAACCCCCGCAGACACAGGGAGAACTTGCAAACTCCACACAGGCAGTACCCGGAAATTGAACCCGGGTCGCTGGAGCTGTGAGGTTGCGGTGCTAACCACTGCGCTACTGTGCCAACCTATGCTTTGATAATTTTCCCAAAATATACTGAATTGATAAAAAATCTGTAAAACAAAAATCATTACAAATCATTTCAAAATATTTGCAAGTTGACATTCCAGAAAATGCAAAGGAAATCTGTTCTCACCAATACAGAAGTGAGTTGCCTCACAACCCTTCCATTTCATTTTACATGCACTGTACATTTTACAGCAAACTCATACATGGTGTATTCAGACAGAGGGGTTTCCCATGGGTCCAGCCCCTCGGTTCACTTTGGTGCGAGGACCTTACACAGTGGTCTTTCCCCATTGAGCCTTTGCGGCGGCTGCCCCAAGCTTTAGTGCATCCCTCAGCACGTAGCCCTGGACCTTGGAATGTGCCAGTCTGCAACACTAGGTCGTGGACAACTTTTTGCACTAGAGGACCAGCAAGTTTCAGGCAGCCCAAAGAGCGTCTTTCACTGAATTGATGGTCCTCCAGCAGCAGTTGATGTTTATCTCAGTGTCCGTTCCTGGGAACAGCCTGTAGAGCACAGACGCCAGCGTTACATATCTGGTTGGAATGAACTTCGACAAAAACCACAGCATCTCTTTCCACACCAGCTTTGCATCTTCCCCAAGACTGCAGTTGTCTCAGGCCCACACAAATCTTCCACCTAAGTCCCTTCTGCCCCTGCTTAAAACAAACCTTTTGGTCATGCCTACTCCATAACTTGCACTGTGCAGCATCTGTTTTTGCCTCTGTGAATTACCTGGGGATGTTTCCCTAATTTTCCAATGATGTATAAATAAACTACACTGTTGATGACATAATTTGCATTTCTGTTGCATTTTTTTAGAACTGGAAATGTTACTGCTGTTTTGGATATCAAATGATTTTCCATGTAAAATGCAAATTAATATAATTTGTAATTGACAGTCATTAAACTTTTATATTAAAATACTTAACTATCTGTTTCAAATAATTGTGATTGCTTTCATAAGTCAAAGTGGAGGGAGGTGAAAGCTGATGAATGCAAACCCGTTTTTAGAAAGTTAAATTCGCTTTGTTTTTTGTGCTGTGCTAATTTTAGTTTCTATTCTGCCTGCCTTCTGGACATCCAGTTTCAAAACACGAAAACCATTAACCCCAAAAATAGTATTATATATCTAACACCAAACGTTTATAAATTTTCGATGACAATTAGGTATCAAGGGATTCATGATATAAAAACACATTCTTGATTCTACTAAATAACTGTTTTAAAACTTGTTTTCTTTTTTAAGCTAGCTAGCATCAGCAATTTGATAGTATGTTAGTGGATGTAGGTGGTCTGATCTATGTGCAATTCTAACAGTTCAAAACTGGTGCAGACTATTAATGAACGGCGCAGTTGTAATTTGTATCATAAAATGCAACAGCTTTGAGAATTAAATGTAATTGATAACTTTCCTGTGTTCTTGATCTTTAATTTTGCAACATGTGTACAGTGCTTTCCCAGTATGGTGGGTCATTGGAAGAAGTGTATTCTGCTCTCAATTACTCTTGTTAAACTGTGGGGACCTGTCCCTTTGTGCTGTCCTGTAGCTTCTGGGTTGCTGCGGGTAGAGGAGGCATCGGGAGCTGGGATAGAGATCGACATAAAGTATTTAGTTTACAAGCTGTTTGCAGTTAAAGAGTTTAATTTGTTGATATAGTAGTTTCAAAAATTGAGAAGTAAAGCTCCATTTTGGGCAGCAGTATGTATTTGGTATACTGTCCATCATTTAAAATCCATTCATAAATACACTTGGTCCTGAGAGCTGAAAGCATGTTCAATATTGTATCATGCAATGCATCAATGTTTCCTTTTCTTTAACATCTTTGAAGGAAAAATACATATGACATTAGCTTTTGTGATGGAATCCAATGGGAGCTGATGGATTCAGGGGTAGGCGAGATTCTTTTCATTGACTAGGCATCATTGTTCATCCATTTGTCTTGTATTGATAGTTAATTTGTGGTTCTGAGGGATTCAGCATATGTCCTCCTCTCAAGCATATACATGTATTTGCACTGCAGGTTGTTACAAGTAGCTTGAGTGGAATTTGAGCTCTGATCAGTTGGTTGCAAGGCTGCAGGCAGTTGATGTCTTTTTTAGTTATCTATTTTCCAGATGTATTTTTCAAAGTTCTTTTGGCAAGTTATGTTTTGTACGAAGTGGCATCGTTGACTAACTTTGTCGTGCATGCGTATCCCTTTATCCTCCCAGTGCATTTTCCGCTCGCGATGGCTTGAAGGTTCTGGGACAGCACCCAGGGACAGATTTCTTTGTTTCCAGAAAAAAATGGTGTTATTTTTGGATTTGATGTTCATGGGCAGTTTTACGGAGAGGGCAGGTAAGAGAAAATGAGTACTGGGTCTGAAAACACATTTACAATCCCATAGTGACAAAGGAGATAGGAACATATATGGCTTGTACTTCTGCATGGAGATATTTGGCCCCCCCCACCTGACTTTCATAAGGGAGTCAGCTGACAGTGTACTTGCAAACTGTACGGTAAATACTTGTATTCATTTATTCCTACACATTTATTGGTTCACTGTTTTGGGGACATTAGTTTATTCTATAAAGAAAGCATTCCGTTTAAACCTGACGATAGATGTGTCGATAATCCACAGCTCTAATTTCCACAGTGGACCTGTATTGTGACAGCAGTGACATGTGTCTTATTTTCCTTTCTGATATTCTAGCTAGAAAACATTTCTCGCAGTAGTGAGATAAATGCATATAAAAGCCAGCTTACCCTCTCGGTTGTGCCTATAAAGTTGAATAATTGTAATTCTTTTGATCAGATAACAAAGAATAATAAGAACTGGTGAAATCATTGTGTAGAGTTTAGTGGTCTTCAGGTAGGTGCTATGAATTCAGTTGATAGCTCTTCAAACCAGTCATGCATTCAGAGAAGAAGAAGCCATAAATTTTCTTTGGACCCATTTGTCGGATTGAATCTTGTAGTTAATAGTTGTACCAAGCTAATTCATAAAAGTGATGGGGCCAAAAATTAGCGCATCAATAATCAGTTACAGAAAAATACATTCATATTTGTATACATCTGTATCAACCTCCGATAGTCGCCTTTGCTTAAAAGATGCACAATATTATGAACACGACTGTGCTGGTGAAGATTGCAAAGTCATTGCAGCACAGAAATAGGCCATGTGACCGAACTTGTCTATACTGGTGGTATTCTCCGTAGAAATCTCCTCTCACCCCTGTCAAAATAATTTGCTTTAACTTCAGAAGTCCTTAATCTATTTGAATGCTTGACCGGTTTCCGACTGTAGCCTTTGCATTGGATGTATTAGTATCAAGCTGATCATGACTCACACTTCCCCCTTGTTGTTTATCTTCACCAGGGAAGCCCATTATTGTTTACCTGTTTTCCTTTGTCCAGCATCACCTAGGTATGTATTCATTCACTTTAATTTGCCCAGATTCGTTTTGAACGCCACTCAGCTCCCTTATCCTACTCACATGCTGAGCAATTGCTGATGGGAGATTTTGTGTTACTGAGAGTTTGAAAGTTCCCAAAAGTTTGTGGAATTTACTTTATGGGAACTTGAGATGCATAATAAAAGAATTTCATTACAACTTGTGTTAACTGGCTAATTTCCAACTTTGTAAACACTTGCAACATTAAACTGGTTCCTGTTTGGAGAACTATTTTGAGAGAAAACTCTCTAAATATGTTGTGTTGAGTTCATCATCTCTAAAGTTATGACATCTCTTTCTCTCTCACTTCCATTTCTGTGCTGATATCTTCTGTACTATAACAAAGATCCAATTGTCTTTTGAAAGCAAATATTGAAACTGCTTTCAGAAATCTGTCAGAGAGTGAATTCCAGACAAGAACAAATCCCTTCCAATTTGTTTCTCCCCTCTACTAGTGTAAACAGTCTCTCCTCATGGCTCCAATCTGAGGGAAAGACTTTGAATATAATTTATTTCTCCAGGACAGCAGTTGCAGAGGAACGAGAACCTCCTGAATGTGGACAAGTGATGAGCAAAAACCCCTCTGAATCCCGGAGGAGAGCAGAGGAGAGGACCAGGCAGGAAGCAAAGGGAAACAAGTGACACTTTATTGCAGCAGCAAAAACTCTGTCAGAATGTGGAGGCCTTTATTGCTAAGCTTTAGATAAACTGGATGTGAAACGTGGATGACTTGTAATTCAATTTGTGCTAAATGGCCATTTTCCAGTTTTCTAAACGCTTGTAACATTAAAGTGGTAAATGTTAAGCAAGTTTATTCCATCGATTACAGGCTAATACATAAATACAGCATCATAAATGCAACATCAAATAAAGTACAGACAATCATTGACAAATACAACTGTAAATATGGGTCAGAATTGCTGTGTGAAATGTCACCAGTTGTAAAAGTTCTCTTGCTGCATCATTAACTTAATAAAAGCTCACTGTTCAGACCGCAGTCAAACAGGCCTTCAAGCAAAAACTCTGTCAGAATTTCAAGGTAACTGCAATGAGACAGTTTCAATCATTTTTCTGAACTTTCTGTTAACTGGAGGTGAATAGTGAAAGACATTTAATGCAATTTGTGTTATATGACCATTACCAAAACCGCCCATCTGCAGATGTAAAATTACAGCAGCTTTTCTGAGGTTTCGGGGGGGGGGGGGTGTGGTTGGAGAGAGAGACAGCCAGATTATCAGGTTTCTGTCTGGAATGGTCCATTTGGGACATGGCTGGAAAATACCTCTCTCCCCCATTCCCTATTTATACACAGAATCGCCTTGGACTGTCCCATACCTGGGAGGCAGTGTCCAGCTGGATGAAGCTGAGAGCTGGTTGGATGAGCTGCGCGTTAGGTGGACTGGGTGTTTGAGTGAAAGGCTGTGGGATATATTAGTACAATATGTGCCACCATTCTTTCTTTCTGTGAGGCTGGTGTCTGAAGGTGAGTTTCTGTGTCTCAGTCTCTGTGCCCAGGTAAATTACAAGCTGATTACAATGTGCGTGTGAGAGAGAACGAGAGTGTATCCTGAATCCCCCATTCTGTGTCCCAGTCCTGACTCTTTTCAACAATTCCCACCCCAATGCCCCTGTAAGGTATCTTTTCCACATGGGCAAGCGGATGGAGGGAATGTGTTAGAGTACAATGATGGAGCGCAGACTGTGTGGGATGGTGAATATCATATCTTTATTAATAAAGACAAGAAGTGCTGGAAATACTCAGCAGGTCTGGCATCATCCGTGGAGAGAGAAGCACAGTTAATGTTTCAGGTCAGTGACCCTTCTTCAGAACTGGCAAATATAAGAAATGGAAAAGGTTATAAGCAAATAAAGTGGGGGTGGGGCAAGAGATAACAAAGGATAAGGTGTAGATAGGAGGAGGTCACAGAACAGACCAGAAGTTCATGGAGCAAAGATATGTTCATGGAGTGTTGAAAGACAAACCATTCGTACAGAAAGGGTGTTAACGGACTGAAAATTGAACAGCCACAAGTACAAACATGAAAAAAATACTGTGGGCTGGACTTTGCTCCACAGAGGCTGGTCCCACTGTCGGAAACAGAAGTGAGGGTGCCCAACATCGTGACCAGGAGTAGCATGCCACACAAAATGCATTGGCAGCAAGCAGAATAACGGCCAAGAATTACAAGGTCAACACATTCTATGTTCGGTGGCTGTACCACAGCCGGAGCCACCGGCGTCATGTGGTGGCACCACTTTAAAGGCCTGCCAGCATTGTATTCAATCTTGCTGTCTATATCTGGCGTCTGACTAAGTGAGCTTGGCTGCAGTCTTTGGAGGAGTTCAGAGCTATGCTGTCATACCATGGAGCTGGATTCTGTAACACACGCTTCTCAATGACCTCAGCACAAGCAGAGATTTCTTAATCCTTTCACCTCTTGGGGCTTTTACCTAGCAAAGAAGGGAGGATGCGCCCAACAGGCTTAGGCAAAGGGGCAGGGGTTGCAAGCAAACTGCCTGTGGCGTGGCGAAATGACCCTGAAAGGAGGTGATTTGTTATTAGACCCTCAAGACGACTCTGGAAAGGGGCTAATATTTAGCCTAACCTTACTTTCCAGCTCTTTGTGAGCAGCCCTGTAGTTTACAGCACCTGATATGAATATCCAAAGTTCTACTTATTAAAAATGTGATGATGGTTTCTGCATCAATAACCATTTCAGGCATTATGTTCCGGACACCCACCATCCACTGGGTGAAAATACTTCTCCACAACTCCCCTCTAATCCTTATACTAATTCTAAACACCGTCGTTGGTGATCTATTCCAAAAGGGTATTAAGTCCTTCCAATCTACTCTATTTAAGACGTTCATAATTGTTTACACCGCAATTATATCTCACCTCATTCTCCGCTTTTACAAAGGGAACACTCCCAGCCTATCCAATATTTCTTCATGGCTAAAATTCTACAGTCCTGGCAACAACTCTGTAAATATCCTCATCATGCTACCTCTAACGTGGTAAGCAGTATTGTACAGCGTTCTCTAGCTGTGGTCTGGACAGTTCAGCACAGAAGGATCACAAATGGAGTGCATCACAGAGTGTAGAAGTTGGGAATTTGCTGCGTGGAAATTCGGAGCTGGGGGAAGCCTTACTTTTGCCTCCACTATTTTCGTGGTTCGCGTTACAGGCAAATATTAACCTTATTTCCCAATAACTTAAACTAGATCAAATAATCAATGGAATACAGTTTTCCATCATTGTATGTTTTTCAATTGTGCTCGATATTTTGTGCTGGTATTGAAGCAGCAATTGCGGGATAGAAAATAGAAAAAGGTGCATTTCTATAGCGCCTTTCACAATACACCATCCATTCCAAAGCACTTTGCAGCCAGTCAACGACTTCCTGAAGTATAGTCTGTATTGTAATGTGGGAAATACAGTAGCAAATTCATGCACAACAAGCAAAATCCTGGAAGTCCCTTCCTAATAGCACAGTGGGTATACCTACCCCATATACGCTGCAGCGGTTCAAGAAGAAAGCTCACCAGAACATTGGAAAGGGCAATTACAGATGTGCAATAAATGCTGGCCTAGCCACCGACGTCCGCATCCCAAGAATGAATAGAAAAGCTCCCACGAGCAGCAATATGATTATGACTCATAGTTCTGGAAGCGGTTACAGAGATAGGGAGGGTCGCAGGGGCTGGAGGAGACAACAGAGCCAGGAAGGGATGTTGGGATGAGAGAAGTTTATAGATATAGGGAGGACAGTCGGCGTTGGAGGATGTCCAATAGATAGCGACTGTTGTAGTGGGTGGAAGAGGTTGCAGAGATATGGAGATTTGTAGCGTTTGGAGGAAGTTGCAGAAGTGGGGAAGATTGTAGCGGATAAAGCAGGTTGCAGAGACAGGCGGGCAGTAGGGGCTGGAGGTGGTTACAGAGATGGAGAGGGTTGTAGGTGCTACAGGAGGTTACAGAGATAGTGAATTTGCTTGGTTTGCTAGGTGGAGGTTACAAAGATATGGACGGTTGTATGACCAGAGGAGGTTACAGAGATAGGGAGGGTCGAAGCCGCTGAGGGATTCGAAGGCAAGAACAAAGTTTTCAATTGAATTATTAGATGAATGCAGGTATTGTTCTTGTTGTACATTACTGAGTCATCAAGCAGAGGATGGGAGTACACGTTACAAAAAATGAAGCTCTCTCTCACACCTCTGTCCCTCTCAGCCTGTCGAGATTCATTCTCTATCACCCAACTGGAGAAGCGGTCAAACAGGATAGATTGCTGTCAAATCAGCACTGGCCTCCAGAGATGATGAGAAGAGTTACGGTTCCCTGATCAATGCTGGAGGTTTCGCACATGCAGGAAAGCTTCTCCGTGTCCTCCCTTGTTGGCGTTGTAAGAAGATAACAGTTAGGAGAAGGAGTCGGCAATTCGGCCGCTCGAGCCCACTTCGCCAACCAATAAGATCTTGGCTGGTCAAACTACCTCAACACCCGCACTATCCTCAAACCTCTTAATACCCTCGTCCCCAAAAATCACTCTATCTCAATCTTGAATATACACAATGACAGCATCCACAGATCTATGGAGGAGAGAATTCCAAAGATTTAAACCCCACTAAATGAAAAGATTTCTTCTGATCTCAGTCTGAAATTGGTGACTCCTTCTCCTGATACTGTGAACTCATGGTTCTATACTCTCCAGCCAACAGGAAACAGCCTCTCCCAACTAACTTGTCAAGTCATCTCAGGATTTTACACATTTCAATGAGTTCACCACTAATTCTGCTAAACTCCAGAGAGTATCGATCCACTCCACTCAATAACCGATTAAAGGAAGACTTATCCTTGTTTGGGTGGTGACTTTATTAATATAGAAACAGTAAATTAAATTCAATCACTTTATGAGTAGATCAAGTGAATTATCAAAACGCTTCTCTGGGAAGTATGCAAACTGTCTGCCTCTTCCTCTACCGGGAGTTTTACCTTTTGCCCACTTTCTATCCTCTCTCCCTCCTGCCATTTCGTCTGTTCAACATAGGGTGTCAGAAATCAGCCACTCCCCGATCACATATTTCCAGTAACTATTAGCCTACAGCACACAGTAACCTCACATGATTAATCTTCAAGCTGGCCTTTGGGATGTATGAAGATCAGGATCTGTTGCCATTCCCTTCAACAATAGAACCCACATTCTGATCAATGGTTCACAGGTCAAACTCATGAGGGATTCTGATAGACCAAAAAAGGGGAAACTGTTTTTAGTGATGGGGGAGTCGGAAACCAAAGGTTACAGATTTTAGATAATTGGTAAAAGAGCCAGAGAGGGAGATGAGGAGAAATGTTCTTGTGATCTGGAATTCGCTGCGTGAAAGGCTATTGGAAACAGATTCAATAGGAAATTTCAAAAGGGAAATGGGGCATATACTTGAAGGGGAAAAAAATTCCAGAGCTGCTGGGTAAGGGTATGGAAAGTGGGAGTAATTCGAGAGCACTTACAAGGAGTCAGTACAGTCACAATGGGCAGCAAGCAATCCTGTGACCCTGTGCTGTTCTCGCTCCAAAGCAAGCATATTGTTCTTTACATATGGAGACCAAAACAGCACTCAGTGCTCCAGGTATGGAATCAAAAAAACCTTGTATAATTGTAGAAAGACTACCTGTACTCCAATCCCATTGCATTAAATACCAACATGCTATTTGCCTTCCTAAATTATTGCAGTAATTGCATGCTAACATTTTTGTGTTCATTACTCCACCAAACTGTCAACTCTTAAACATTATCACGGCACTTCTCACAGCTCACAATACTTCCAAGTTTTGTGTCAGCTGGAAATTGTGCAATACTGCCCTCTACACTCAGGTTTACGTCATCAATATAGATCTAGAAATGCACTCATCCTGATGATCAGAGAACATTTGGGCACTGATATTGTAAACTAGGTCTTGTGAGTTCAAATTTCCTTGCGGCCGACTCAATTTTGGTTTCCCTTTCTAAATTCATGGTTAGCTCATAACTCGGTTACACAATCAATAAGAACCAGTCATTCTGAACGTTAAATGCCCCGATTCTAGCCTCTATCGTGGTTTTATTCACATCGAATCTTAGTCCCCTGAATATATAGAAGATTGGCTAGCTGGCGGAAAACAGAGAAAATGCAAAAATAGATCATTTTCTGATTAGCAGGATGTGATGATTGGAGGCCTACAGGGGTCTCTGCTGGGGCCTCGACTTTTTACAATTTATATCAGCGACTTAGATGAGGCTAACGATATCATAGTAACTTAGAATGCAGATGAGACAAAGATAGGTAAAGAACAATGATGCGAAGAGGACATAAGGAGGTGTCAGACCGATATCGATAGTTTGAGTGAATAGGCAAAAATCTGGCAGATGGAGCATCATGTAATGTTGTTCACTTTGGCAGGAAAAATAAAAACCAGAGAATTACTTTAACGGAGAAAGACTGCAGAATTCCGAGGTATAATGGGATCTAGGTTTTCTGGTGGATGTGTCGCAGAAAGTTCGTATGCAGGTACTGCAAGTCATAAAGAAGGCTAATGGAATGCTATCCTTTATGATGAGGGGAATTAAAAAGAAATGTAAGGATATTCTGCTTCAATTATACAAGGAAATGTTGAAACCACATCTTGCATACTGTGTGCAATTTTGGTCTCTTTATTTAAGGAAGGATGTAAATGAATTGGAGGAAGTTCAGAGGAGAGTTACTAGATTGACACCTGGAATGAGCGGGTTGTCTTCTGAGGAAAACTTGGACAGACTGGACAGGTTTTCATAGGCGTTTTGAAGAGTGAGGGGAGACTTGATTGAAGTATATAAAATCCTGAACGATATTGACCAGGTGGATATGGAAAGGATGTTTCATCGTGTGGGTGACTGTCGAACTAGGGGGCACAGTTTTAAAATTGGGGGGCGCCTTTTTGTGGCAAGGATGATGAGATTTTATTTTCTGTCTTATGCTTGTCGACTTTGGAATTCTCTGCCTCTGAAGATGTTGGAGGTGGGGGCATTGAATATTTTTATGGCGTAGGTAGATGGATTATTGTTATGCAAGTGATTCAAAGGTCATGGGGGATAGGTGGGAGTCCAGCATTTGAGACAGAAAACAGATCAGCCATGATCCTATTGAATGGTGGAGCAGTTTCGAGGGGCCAACTGGCCCACTTCTGCTCCTAATGTGTATGTTTATATGTTCGCATGTATCCCTAGATTTCACATTTCCTGGGAGAATATCGACATGAGTGAGAATTGGTGGTAAAAATGCCAAACCGATGTAACATAACGCTCCCTAAAAATATTAATAGATTTAAAATGAGCAATTCCCTTTCTTTTATTGACAGGCAATGTTTTAAAACCGCAATTGTTGACAACGCGATCGGTAGGTGGCGCTGTTTTGACACATGCGCAAATACAGCATGTGCCACGAAAACGTCACAGCTTGCGACTGCAGCAGCTGCCAGGACGAAAGATGGCGCTGCTCAAAAAATCACAGAGATGAAACCTGACAAACACGTGGCAGAATACAATGGCCGGAGTGAGAGCGGGCCGGGGAGAGCAGCGCGGGGGCCGGGGAGATCAGCGCGGGGGCCGGGGAGATCAGCGCGGGGGCCGGGGAGATCAGCGCGGGGTCCGGGGACAGCAGCGCGGGGGCCGGGGAGAGCAGCGCGAGGAGACCAGCGGTAGCGGTGCCGGGGGGCGAGGGGGGGGAAGGGAGAGGGAGAAGAAAGAGGGAGGGGGGAGAAAGAGGGGTAAGGAAGGGGGAGAAAGAGGGAGGGGTAAGGAAGGGGGAGGGGGTGAAAGAGGGAGGGGGAGAGGGGAGAAAGAGGGAGGGGGAGAGGGGGAGAAAGAGGGAGGGGGAGAGGGGGAGAAAGAGGGAGGGGGAGAGAGGAAGAAAGAGGGAGAGGGGGAGAAAGAGGAAGAGGGGGAGGGGGAGAGAAAGAGGGAGGGGGAGAGGGGGAGAAAGAGGGAGAGGGGGAGAAAGAGGGAGAGGGGGAGGGGGAGAGAAAGAGGGGAGGGGGAGAGAAAGAGGGAGAGGGGGAGAGAAAGAGGGAGAGGGAGGGGTAAGGAAGGGGGGAGGGAGAGAGCTGGGGGAGAGGGAGGAAGGGGAGAGAGTGGGGGGAGCAGCGGAACCGAAGAGGAGTGCCTTTTTCTGTGCATGCGCCATAAACACAACAGCAAAAGACTTACTGGCCAGTCCCTGGACCCGGTGACACCAAGGTCTTCGCACGCTCGCTCCCCGCGGCTCTCTACGGCCTCTCGCTTCCGGCCCTCTCCATTCAGCCGTTCCCTCCAGCTGCGGATGCCCAATCCAGTTGCTTTCTCCCCTACCCAGTTGCTTTCTCTACTTCTCCACAGTACTTCAGGCATTGCAACTGTTTGGTCCCTGCATTTTGCATGCTCCCTCTCCCCACCCCTCCCCGCTCTCCCCACCCCTCCACCTCTTCACCCACCCCTCCCTCTACACCCCCCGCCCACCATAGTTGAATATCTGAAGTGCAGTTGCAAAGTCGGGGAAATAGCATGCAAAACAAAAGCTCAACAATTCTGGGTTTAATTATTGAAAAGTTTTATTAAGTTCATTAAGTATCCGAGGAACTGCTGTGCATGGATACATGAGTGTTGTGTCCAGCATTCCCGTTAGACAGACAGGCCGAGTCTCTGCTATGCACAGCTAAAGAGATTGTTGCTGGAGAGCCTTGTGGTGAATAAACGCTTGGCTCTCTATTCCACTACTGTATTGTCCATGTGAAGAAGGCAAAGTCACAAGAATCTGAGCTCAGTCTATTCTTGGTGAATGTTCCCCAAGCGCATCCCAATGTGCATTCCCAATTCATCCATAAATGCAATGTTCTTTACCACATCGTGATGAGCTCTGCAGCATGATCTAGTTGCCTTCGTTGCTTGAATGCTGACCTTAAGTCTCAAGGATTGTTTTCTCGACGGCATGTTTTACATGAAAAGAAATAAAGCATATCAGAATCAGACCTTGCCTCCCTCCATCCACTAAAATTACTGTTGTGCACACCTTTTTAAGTTCTGCAGTGAAGGCACCAATTGATAACGTCGCCAATGAAGCACTTATTACCCACCTCAGGTGCAGGAATCAGCACATCCTTGCGTCATCTCCTGCACTGCCTCCTTTGCTTGAATGCCGTCCTTAAGTGTCAAGGATTGTTTTCTCAAGGGCACGTTTTACATGAAAGAAAATAAGGAAAGAACATCAGTGTCAGAGCTTCCCTCCCTCCAATGAAATTACTGTTGAGCATGCATTGTGTTCTGCGGTAAAGGCATGTACTGATAACACCGCCAATGAATCACTTAGTACCCTCCTCAGCTGTAGGGGTCAGGATGATGTAACTGCCCCTATCTCGTGATGGTTCAATGCTGCTCTCAGGGAAAACATGAATGATGTGAGGGTGCTGGAAAAGAAGCACATTTCTTTTGGGCTATGAACATAAAGCTGGCCATTTAGCCCAGCAGTTCCCTGCCAGTGATTATGTTACTCGTGCGTCTTTCCAACCATTCCCATTTAATCCTGCCTACTACTATCACCAGTTGTTTTCACAGCAAGAGCATTCACATTTCTGCTACCACTGGACATGGCATGCTTGTTCCTTTTAGTGCTCAGTCTCTTCTTGCTGAATGTTCCCCAAGTGCTTGACCCCTTTGGACGCCCTCTCTGCTTGACAGGCAGCAACTGGCAATTGCGGAGTCTCACAAGGCTCTGCATGGTTGTTTCAACGTCGGATGGGGAAACAGGTGGCTGTGTGTCCATGAGCACTGCTTTGATGGGTGTAGGAGCAGGTAACTGTGTGCCCATGAGCACTGCCCTGATGGCTGCAGGAGCAGGTGACTGTGTAACTGAGCAGCAAGGAGAGGGTACCGCAGGTAAGAGAAGTGGAGATTTGAACAGGCAGGCATATGTATGGTCCATCAGATCATTAGGCCAGGGGGTGAGACGCTCTGGATCCAGGGTTTGTGACACTTGACTGATGTCCAGCGCGCGGCCACCTCCATCCGAAGGTCCTTCCGGGCAATTGTTGGGCATAGTAAATGGCTCCATCTCATCAGCCAGTCCTTGCTGCCAGCGGAGAGTCTGTTGCCGCAGCCAGTCCAGTCTCCTCGTGAATGCTGCCGTTCCACTCTGCAGAACGGCCTGTTGTAGCTGGTACAATTGATCTGAAAGCAAGCGGTATTTTTCATTGTGGCTGAGGGGCCTTGGCTGTTCCTCTGTAATCACAATGGCAGCAGCCATGCCTGTCGTCGTTGGTGTCTGAGATACACGCCAGCGACAATTGGGGGCGAGCCTGTCCAAAGGCAGACCCAGATGCCTCTGCACAACAACAGCATATTTGCAGGGCAACAAAGTCTGAATGGAGAAGATGCAGCTGCAGGTAGCCTAGCCATCATGTATCTGCAGTGTGTACTGTTTGGCGCCAGAAATCACAGTCACTGTGCCTTCATCCTGCTACATGCGGTGGCCCAGCCAATGGAAATGTTTTCAGAGCAACTCACAACAGGGACTGGAGAACATGCGGTGGCCCAGACAATGGAAATGTTTTCAGAGCAACTCACAACAGGGAATGGAGAACATGCGGTGGCCCAGACAATGGAAATGTTTCCAGAGCTACTCACAACAGGGACTGGAGAACATGCGGTGGCCCAGACAATGGAAATGTTTTCAGAGCAACTTACAAAGGCAGAGCAGCTTACCTTGGAGCAATCTCCAGTGTCAAATAAAAATGAAGCAAGTCTCCAAAACGAATAAATAATTCAGATAAAATGCGAGAAAATGCCCGACGAAACCTCCCCTCCTTCCACTTTCAAAAAGTCGCGCCGAAGCTTTGACGCATGCGCAGAGGCCAAACTGGCGCGTAATCGAGGAAGACGACGTAACGCTATGACGTCACCTGCGCATGCGCACAGCTGTCCTGGCAAGACGGACCGCAGCGTATGCGCAGGGGGCATGAGACCGTCTGCGCATGTCCGCACCGCGGCGCCTCCTGATGACGTGTCCGATGAAGTAGCGTTGTCATGAATTACTTTCATGTTTTAATGCTGTCACATTTGGAAGTTTAATTGTGGAAAGCTTTTTATTGCTTTTGCCTTCACAAAGGTGGTGGCAACTGAGGGGCAGCGAAACTTGGCCAGCATTGCTGACATTTAGGATCTGGGCGGCGACAAAATTCAACCAGCAGTAGCCATCTCCACCAACAGCACTAGCGGAGCTGGTGGTCATCCAGCTGCAGCAAGCAGATTGGTTTGTTTGATTCAAATAGATACGAATCAAAATGTTACATTTATTTCCTGGCAGCTTCTTCCTTACCTTGCGTCATGTAAGTGGGCGAGTCTTTGCCTATGAAAACAGACAGGGAGCATTGACAGGCTATTCGGCCATGGACGGTGGCACAACTGGGTCAGATCCGGGGACTTCCTCAATAGCAGCACCTTTGAGATCTCTGACACCATAAGGGACAGCATGCGGATCAAGAGAAAAGGGCTAACACCACCTCCTCAAACAGCAATTAAGGACAGACCTGTATTTCCAGAGATTCCTACCTCCCACTCATCAATCTATACAGTGAAATAGTTTGAAACAGAGACAAATATTTATTCATGGTCTTTGTCTGATCCTGGTGACTCGGGCACTTATCCTGCAGTATGAATTCGGAGCCTGTGAGTATGTATGTGTTGTTTATGAATGGTTGAACGTGTGGGCTCCATCCTACAGTGCCAGTGAATTTGAGCGGGTCAGTGAGTAATGTCCGTTCCCTCCTCTGCCTCAGCTCATCTGCACCTCAAACCCTCATTCATGCCTTTGTTACATCCAAATGTGACGAACCCAGCGGTCTCCTGAATGGTATGTCATTTTTAACCCTCCATAAACTTCAGCTCATCCAACTCTCTGCTGCCCTGTATCCTAACTTATAGCAGGTATAGTTCACCATATCCCCTGTGTTCACTGGCCGACATCCACTCCGTTTCCAATATCTCAATTTCAAAATGCTCATCCATGTGTTCAAATCCCTCCATGGCATCGGCACCCTCCCCATCTCTGTAACCACTTCGATCCCTACAACCTGCCATATCACTGTTACCTCTTTCAGCCACTTCAACCCTCCATATCTCTGTAACTTACTCCAGCTCCTACAATCTTGCCTATCTCTGCAACCTCCGCCACGCCCCACAAACCCTTCCTATCGCCATAACCTATACCAGCAGCTACAATCCGCGCTATCATTCTAACCTCTTCCAGCCGCTACAAGCCTCTCTGGCTGTGTAACCTCCTCCAGCCCCTAAAACCTTTACTATCTCCGTAAACTCCTTCAGGGACTTAAGTTTTCTGCATATGTATAACCTCCTGCAGGTGTACGACCTTCTCCAAATCTTTAAACTTCTCCCCTGCACTACTCCATATATTTGGAACCTCCTCCAGTCCCTACAACCGCAGAGCCCTCTGTGCTCCTCTAATTCTGATATCATGAAAAACCCCATCATTCCCACTAAAATCACTGCATGACTCGTGGAGAAACAGAGAGAGATTGAGAGAGTCGTGACGAGGTTGGGCGAATGGAATGGACTCAATACAGTATCTCGGACAAGGAAAACAAATAATCAACTGACTCGAGAAGGTTTCCAGTCTCTGCAGCAGTTTGCTTTTGGCAGAAAAAGTTTTCTGTTCTGAGCAGGTGTGAAGACGTAAGAATGGAACCAATGGAGGTGCAGATTTGACTGCGGCTGCTATTTCCTCCCAGTCCTGTGGGGGCGCTCTGACTCGCTTCCTGCCCCAGTTTCATCCAGTCCTCCAAGGGTCACCATTTGCCGACCATGCCACAACTCATTTGCATGCAAAACCCACCCACCCCACACCCCACACACGCAAGCGTATTTCAGATCGTCCAGCTGTTGCTCAAGTCCAGCTCTCTGCCCTCCTTCTCTTTGGCTTGTCTGACCCCACCTGCTAGTGTATTTTGGGTCTCCCAGCTGTTGGTCACCTCCAATTCACCAGCCCGTTACGCTTTGGTGTGTGTGAGCCTCCTTTGCCTGTGTAATTTGGGTCATCCAACTTTTGGCCACCTCTTCCTCATTAGGATCATGGCCTCTGGGCGACTCTCATTTATTTTGTTTAATCACGAATCCAATAATCGATGTAACTGGATATTTCAGTGCAATCTTGACCTGCTCTCTGAACTTGGACTGAGTTGCTCCATAAATAAATGTGTTTGTGCAGCAACTTGAAATCTGCAGTAACCATCCGACTTCATGAAATATAAATTCAGATCCGTTGTAATCCCTGGGATCTGTTCCTGTAACGTTATAATATAAGAAATCTATAATATTACGCGATCCATCCAGGCTCCGTAAAATAGCTTGACTTGACAGCACAGTCCCAAGGTACTTTGTCGATAATCCATATAGGCTCATCTATAAAGTAAAAGGGGACGTTTTCTCAACAGAGCAGAATTGATTTTGAATTGATTTTCCCTTTGGTACAGCGGCTTTTTTCGGGAGCTGATAGTGCGAGCGAGCTAACAGCTGAGAGGTCAGTTTCAGTGTAAGTTAACGTTAATTACCTTTTGTTTCGGGGGACCAGGGGACTGCTGGGTAAGTGAGGTTACATATTTGGGCGGTGGCTTTACCCAAAACACTACTCAGGTAATGTCTCCCAACCATCCTCCTCCTCGAACCAAAAAAAAAGGACTCTGGTGTGTTGATAAGGTAAGCTTTTTATTGAAAAATTTCTGTCCGTCGGATTGCTAAGCTAACAAGTTTTGACTTTTTGTTTGGTTTTTCAGTAGATTTGTTGGGAATTTAGAATAGAGCGAATGGAGCTTAAGGCAGTTGAATGTTCCTCCTGCAGAATGTGGGAGGTAAGGGTCGCCAAGAGTGTCCCTGCTGACTGCATCTGCGGGAAGTGCACCCAACTCCAGCTCCTCGAGAACCGCGTTTGGGAACTGGAGCTGGAGCTGGATGAACTTCGGATCATTCGGGAGGTGGAGGGGGCTATTGAGAGGAGTTATAGGGAGGCAGTCACACCTCAGATAAAAGAAGTAGGTAGATGGGTTACCATCAGGGGAAGGAGAGGGAGCCAGCAGGCAGTGCAGGGATCCCCTGTGGCCGTTTCCCTCAACAACAGGTATACCGTTTTGGATACTATTGCGGGGGACGACTTACCAGGGGTAAGCAATGGGGTACAGGTCTCTGGCACAGAGTCTGTCCCTGTTGCTCAGAAGGGAAGGGGGAAGAGTAGCAGAGCATTAGTCATTGGGGACTCCATAGTTAGGGGAACAGATAGGAGGTTCAGTGGGAACGAGAGAGACTCACGGTTGGTGTGTTGCCTCCCAGGGCTCGTGATGTCCCAGATCGTGTTTTTGGGATCCTTAAGGGGGAGGGAGAGCAGCCGCAAGTCGTGGTCCACATAGGCACCAACGACATAGGTATGAAGAGACATGGGAATTTGAGGCAGAAATTCAGGGAGCTAGGGTGGAAGCTTAGAGCGAGAATAAACAGAGTTGTTAACTCTGGGTTGTTGCCCGTGCCACGTGCTAGCGAAGAGAGGAGTAGGGAGAGAGAGGAGTTGAACACGTGGCTGCAGGGATGGTGTAGGAGGGAGGGTTTTGGTTTCCTGGATAATTGGGGCTCTTTCTGGGGTAGGTGGGACCTCTACAAACAGGATGGTCTTCACCTGAACCAATATCCTGGGGGGGAGATTTGCTAGTGCTCTTCGGGGGGGTTTAAACTAATTCAGCAGGGGAATGGGAACCTAAATAGTAGTTCCAGTGTACAGGATGTTGAGAGTAGTGAGGTCAGGGATAAGGTTACAAGGACGCAAGAGGGCACTGGCAAGCAAGAACTTGGTTTAAAGTGCGTCTACGTCAACGCCAGGAGCATCTGGAATAAGGTGGGGGAGCTTGCAGCATGGGTTGGTACCTGGGATCTCGATGTTGTGGCCATTTCGGAGACATGGGTAGAGCAGGGGCAGGAATGGATGTTGCAGGTTCCGGGATTTAGATGTTTCAGTAAGAACAGAGACGATGGCAAAAGAGGGGTGGGGTGTGGCATTGTTATTCAAGGAGGGTATTACGGCGGCAGAAAGGACGTTTGAGGACTCGTCTACTGAGGTAGTATGGGCCGAGGTTAGAAACAGGAGAGGAGAGGTCACCCTGTTGGGAGTTTTCTATCGACCTCCGAATAGTTCCATAGATGTAGAGGAAAGGATAGCGAAGATGATTCTCGACAGGAGCGGCAGTAACAGGGTAGTGGTTATGGGGGACTTTAACTTTTCAAATATTGACTGGAAATACTATAGTTCGAGTACGTTAGATGGGTCAGTTTTTGTCCAGTGTGTGCAGGAGGGTTTTCTGACACAGTATGTGGACAGGCCAACCAGGGGCGATGCCACATTGGATTTGGTACTGGGTAATGAACCCGGCCAGGTGTTAGATATAGATGTAGGTGAGCACTTTGGTGATAGTGATCACAATTCGGTTAGGTTTACCTTAGCGATTGGCAGGGACAGGTATAAACCACAGGGCAAGAATTATAAAAGCAAAATACTGCGGATGCTGGAAATCTGAAACAAAAACAAGAAATGCTGGAATCACTCAGCAGGTATGGCAGCATCTGTAGAAAGAGAAGCAGAGTTAACGTTTCGGGTCAGCGACCCTTCTTCGAGTGATTCCAGGATTTCTTGCTTTTGTTGGGCAAGAATTATAGTTGGGGGAAAGAAAATTATGATGCGATTAGGCAATATTTAGGATGCGTAGGATGGGGAAGGAAACTGCAGGGGATGGGCACAATAGAAATGTGGAGCTTACTCAAGGAGCAGCTACTGCGTGTCCTTGATAAGTATGTACCTGTCAGGCAGGGAGGAAGTTGTCGAGCGAGGCGGCTGTGGTTTACTAAAGAAGTTGAAGCGCTTGTCAAGAGGAAGAAGAAGGCTTATGTCAGGATGAGACTTGAATGCTCAGTTAGGGCGCTTGAGAGTTACAAGCTAGCCAGGAAAGATCTAAAGGGAGAGCTAAGAAGAGTGAGGAGAGAACGCGAGAAGTCATTGGCAGATAGGATCAAGGAAAACCCTAAGGCTTTCTCTTGGTATATCAGGAATAAAAGAATGACTAGAGTTAGATTAGGGCCAATCAAGGATAGTAGTGGGAAGTTGTGTGTGGAATTAGAGGAGATAGGGGAAGCGTTAAATGAATATTTTTCGTCAGTATTTACAGTAGAGAAAGAAAATGTTGTTGAGGAGAATACTGAGATACAGACTACTAGGCTAAATGGGATTGAGGTTCACAAGGAGGAGGTGTTAGCCATTTTGGAAAGAGTGAAAATAGATAAGTCCCCTGGGCCAGATGGGATTTATCCTAGGATTCTCTGGGAAGCCAGGGAGGAGATTGCAGAGCCTTTGTCCTTGATCTTTATGTCGTCATTGTCGACAGGAATAGTGCCGGAAGACTGGAGGATAGCAAATGTTGTCCCCTTGTTCAAGAAGGGGAGTAGAGACAGCCCTGGTAATTATAGACCTGTGAGCCTTACTTCGGTTGTGGGTAAAATGTTGGAAGAGGTTATAAGAGATAAGATTTATAATCATCTTGAAAAGAATAAGTTCATTAGCGATAGTCAGCACGGTTTTGTGAAGGGTAGGTCGTGCCTCACAAACCTTATTGAGTTTTTCGAGAAGGTGACCAAACAGGTGGATGAGGGTAAAGCCGTGGATGTGGTGTATATGGATTTCAGTAAGGCGTTTGATAAGGTTCCCCACGGTAGGCTATTGCAGAAAATAAGGAAGTATGGGGTTGAAGGTGATTTAGTGCTTTGGATCAGAAATTGGCTAGCTGAAAGAAGACAGAGGGTGGTGGTTGATGGCAAATGTTCATCCTGGAGTTTGGTTACTAGTGGTGTGCCGCATGGATCTGTGTTGGGGCCACTGCTGTTTGTCATTTTTATAAATGACATGGATGAGGGTGTGGATTGGTGGGTTAGTAAATTTGCGGATGACACGAATGTCGGTGGAGTTGTGGATAGTGCCGAAGGATGTTGTAGGTTACAGAGGGACATAGATAGGCTGCAGAGCTGGGCTGAGAGATTGCAAATGGAGTTTAATGCGGAAAAGTGTGAGGTGATTCACTTTGGAAGGAGTAACAGGAATGCAGAGTACTGGGCTAATGGGAAGATTCTTGGTAGTGTCGATGAGCAGAGAGATCTTGGTGTCCAGGTACATAAATCCCTGAAAGTTTCCACCCAGGTTAATAGGGCTGTTAATAAGGCATATGGTGTATTAGCTTTTATTAGTAGGGGGATAGAGTTTCGGAGCCACGAGCTCATGCTGCAGCTGTACAAATCTCTGTTGCTGCCGCACCTGGAGTGTTGCGTGCAGTTCTGGTCACCGCATTATAGGAAGGATGTGGAAGCTTTGGAAAGGGTGCAGAGGAGATTTACTCGGATGTTGCCTGGTATGGAGGGAAGGTCTTACGAGGAAAGGCTGAGGGACTTGTGGTTGTTTTCGTTGGAGAGAAGGAGGAGGAGAGGTGACTTAATAGAGACATATAAGATAATCAGAGGGTTAGATAGGGTGGATAGTGAGAGTCTTTTTCCCCGTATGGTGATGACAAACACGAGGGGACACAGCTTTAAGTTGATGGGTGATAGATATAGGACAGATGTTAGAGGTAGTTTCTTTACTCAGAGAGTAGTAGGGGCGTGGAACGCCCTGCCTGCGACAGTAGTGGACTCGCCAACTTTAAGGGCATTTCAGTGGTCATTGGATAGACATATGGATGAAAATGGAATAGTGTAGGTCAGATGGTTTCACAGGTCGGCGCAACATCGAGGGCCGAAGGGCCTGTACTGCGCTGTAATGTTCTATGTTCTATGTTTTATGTTCTAGTGGAGGTTGTTGCTAGAACCACAGCCGCAGTCTTCCCGGTGCAATATTTAGTCTTAAGCTTCAGACAGCAAATGGCCACAAATCGATCAAAGGAGAAAGTGACGGTGAACCAGACAGAACAGTCGATGGCTGCACAACACAGGACACTTTTGACACTGCACACAGGGGTGATTTACAGGAACGATTCTTGAAAATAATAATAACTGATCCTGAACAGTATGACCTCAGTAATAATGACCAGTAGATCTGCCGTTGCCATGGCCACAAGGTAGCGAGTGGTGCAGGTGGAGAGGCGCACTTTCCTCGGGACAGGATCACAGTCGCCAGTAAATTAACTGTATGAGTAGAAGGGAAAAGAGACAGTAAATTACTGATCAACCATTCTCCGTGCCTGACCAAGAGAGTAAGGATAGGATTTTAGCAGCAAAACAGGTGGATTGTGGGGAAGGTCAAAGGTTAAAATTATAAATCTCAACTCTGACCCAATCGAACTCTGAACCAAGACTTCCCTGGAATAATGGTGTCGGGACAGGGGACGTGCAGGTACCACCCTCAGGAGGCGGGTTGCCGATTTAAATGTTTCATTAAGGTTGAAATTCTCTGATGGAATTAGTTTTGAAGGTTAACCCTTGGCAGCATCTTTGCACAATTATAACCCGCTCCACAGACCAACGGTAAGTACTGAACTGGAGTAGCCATATAAATATTGTGGTGAAAAGAGCAGGTCAGAGGCTAGAATCCTGCATCAAGTAACTCATCAACTTCCCAAAGCCTGTCCACCATCTGCAAGGCACAAGTCAGGAGCACGGTAGAATACTCTCCATTTTTCTGGATGAGTGAAGCTCCAGCAACACTCAAGAAGCTCGTTACCATCCAGGACAAAGTAGCCCGCTTGATTGTCAGCCCATCCACAGACAGTCACTCCCTCCACCATAGACGTGCAGTGGCAGCAGTGTGTACCATCTACAAGATGCAGTGCAGCAACACACTAAGACTCTTTAGACAGCACCTTCCAAACCCTCAACCTTTACCACCTAGAAGAATAAGGACAGAAAATACATGGGAGCAGCACCACCTGCAAGTTCCCCTCCAAGCCACACACCATCCTTACTTGGAACTATATTCAGCAGTTCAGGGGTACAAATTTACAAATCACTTAAAGCAACAACAATGGTTAACTGGGGCATACAAAATGCAAACAAAGCACTGGAGTTCATTGCGAGAGGAATGGAATTAAAACTGGAAAGAACTGATATTCAATTAATGTGGAACCTAGGTTATCCAACATCTACCGCATTGTGTACGGTTCTCGTTTGCATATTAGAAACAGGCTATTAATTATCTGGAGAATGTGCAATCATTTTTAACCAGGATGATACTGGAACTGAGAAAACCACACTATTTATTTCATTATTTAAGGTTTACACATGCAATTGTTCACTGACTATGGTCTGATATTTTTTACTGTGAAAACCCATATATATGTTCCGCAGTTATAGGTATCTGTACTCACAGGACACACTTCACTCCGCTAAGGGCAGGAATTGGTACAGGTTATACGTGTAAAGATTCGGACTCATACAGAAGAGCTGATCCATCAAAACATAATCAGTCACAGAAGTGGATGATTCAAATACTACACTCCAATATTCATGTCGTGTAATCGACAGATAATAGAATTCAGCACTCATGATCCACAGTCTTCACAGTAACTAGAGACAGGGTGAGAATACTCATTTTACAGAGGACCTGAATACAGCAGCAGTGCAGTCATGCTGTGCAACTGTCAGTAGCTAAGTTAACCTATGTATATGACAGGAAACAGAGCAATATGAATAGATTTCAATGCATACACTTTTTAATAAACATTGTAAAAATATTCCATTTTGCAATCAATTACATTTGTAAATAAGAGCGGTAGCTTCAGGGAGTGGAGTGTACAGTCACCAGAGACAATGATTTCAAAATTGAACCGCGCTGCTGGTTTCCGGTTTGTGAGCCACACTCAGTTTAATTCCACAGTGCCAGACGCTTCCAGTAATGCATCGTAACAGGGGTGAGGTTTTACACTCCGGTTTGTGACCCACAATCAGTACAATTCTAGTGACAGATAATCCCACTAATACATGACCACTGGGGTCAGGTGTTCCACTCGGGTTAGTGACCCACACTCAGTACAATTTTACTCCCATTCATATGTTCACTCAGTTAGTTGACCTTCACTGAGGTCTAATTCAACATTGCACAATATTCTACTAAATTCCACTAAACTTGACAATTCAGAGAGCCTCTCAGTTACAGACAGCGGTTTATTATCAGTTGAGGAAATACAACAAAACCACACAGATAACTCAGAATATTTGACGTAAGGGTACAGCTGATCGGATGCTTGTGAAACAATGAGCACTAGAGCATCATGTACAATTGCCTACCAGAGCAAAATCACAGACCAGCTCACACACAGATGTGCACAACTTCAATGGTTAAAGTCACTTACCAGGAACACCAATAGTGGCGAGGATCAGGTAATATATTTCCTGAAAACTGTCAGTTGGTCGATGCATTTCAATGTGAATTTATGTGTCCCTTCATGCTGCAGTCAATCTCTCTGTATTAAACTGTGAGGAGATACATTCCCAAAGCCTGTCATTTATACCCTTTGCGAACTCCATGGGGAAACTGAGTCTTTTTTAACAAGTGCTGTGCAATGTCCAGTAAAAAAATGTGTGATTGACAGCTACAGACTGTATACAGGGAGATCAGTGCAGGAATTTCACTGACAGTTCCTGGGAGGAGAGTCTATGATTGACAGCAGCAGACTGTACATAGGGAGATCAGTTCAGGAAATTCACTGACAGTTCCCAGGAGTTGGGTCTGTGATTGACAGCTACAGACTGTATACAGTGAGATCAGTGCAGGAAGTTCACTGACTGTTCCTGGAAGGAGAGTCTATGATTGACAACAGCAGCCTGCATGCACTGAGTTACAGTGAATAAATCAGAGAACGAAACTGTGCTCAGCGTGAGATCTTTGTAGGTGCAGTTTCCGAGGGAGACACTCGTGTCACAACATCATTCTGGGTCCAATCACTGACATCATGCAGCTTTCGTTATTTAAGCCTATTTTGGTGGTCCCCATGGAAACCCGTGAATCCCTACATGTCCACAGACCACCAGTTAGAACCCCTGCACGAACCAACGTATTTGAGGCAAAAAAGATTTCACCTGATATTTTTTCGGTGGTTTCTCTGTCACAGGAGGTTGTGTTGCAGGTCATACAGAAAATAACAACTAATTAGCATAAGTCAAAGCATTTATGGAGAAAAGACGCAACACTGGTGAAAGATTTCGAATGTCATTTAAAGTGAAATGGTCCAACAATGTCCTGAAGGGAAAGGCCTGACCTACATTTGACTCCAGTCACACACTGAATCTTAAGATCCTCAGAATCACGGTCACCCTTTGAGAGAAGTAATTTCTCCTCATCTCTAATTTAAATCTGCTCCCCCTTATCCTAAAAGTATGACCACTCGTTCTAGATTGCCCCATCAGTGGAAACATCCTCTCTTCGTCTACTTTGTCAATTCCCTTGATCATCTTATATACCTCAATTAGATCTCCTCTCATTCCTCTAAACTTCAGAGAGTAAAGGCCTAAACTGCTCAATCTCACGTCATAAGACATATCTCTCATCTCTGGAATCAATCTAGTGAACCTTCTCTGAACTACCTGCAATGCAACTACATTTTTGTTTGCAAGTTCTCCCTGTGACTGCGCGGGTTTTCGCTGGGTGCTCCGGTTTCCTCCCACAGCCAAAAACGTGCAGGTTGATAGGTACATTGGCCATTATAAATTGCCCCCAGTGTAGGTAGGTGGTAGGGGAATTGTGGGGATGTGGTAGGTATATGGGGTTAACGTCGGATTAGTATAAATGGGTGGTTGTTGGTCGGCACAGAGTCGGTAGGCCGAGGGGCCTGTTTCAGTGCTGTATCTCTAAATCAAATAAAATAAATAAGATAAAATCCCTGCTCAGGTAAGTGGACCAAAACTGTACACAATACTCCAGGTGCGGTCTCACCAATGCCTTGTACAGTTGTAGCAACACTTCCCTATTTCTATACTCTATTCCTTTCACAATAAATGCTAAACTTCCATTTGCGTTCCTTATTTCCTGCAGGACTTGCATTCTAGCTTTCTGCGATTCATGCGCAAGGACTCCCAGATCCCTCTGAACCAAAGCACTCTGAGATTTCTCTCCATTTAGATAATAATTTTCCTTTCTATTCTTCCAACCAAAATTGATAAACTCACACCTATCCACGTTAAATTCCATCTGCCAATTTTTGATCCATTCACCAAACCTATCCATATCCATTTGTAAATTTCTTATTTCTTTATTGCAACTTGCTATCCCACCTATTTTACTGTCATCTGAAAAATTCGCTATAGTACCTTCTATCCCTACATCTAAGTCATTCATATAGATTTTTAACAGTTGGGGCCCATGGACCGAACCCTGTGGCAACCCATTAGTTACATCTTGCCAACCCGAAAAGGATCAATTTATTCTGACTCTGTTTTCTGTTGGTTAGCTAATCCTGCATCCAAGCTAATAAATTGTCCCTAGCCCCATGTGATTTGTGTATTAACCTTTAGGGCGGCACCTTATTAAATGCCTTATGGAAATCCAGATATACTACATCTACAGGATCCCCATTATCCACTTTATTTGTTACATATTCGAAGAACAAGGAATATAGAGTATTGGATAAGGAAACAAAAGGAGGTGTATGGCAGATTTACAGCGCTGAAAACTGCAGAGGCGCTAGAGGAGTATAGAAAGTGTAGGGGAGTACTTAAAAATGAATTAGGTGAGCAACGAGGGGGCATGCAAAATCACTGGCAGACAAGATAAAGGGAAATGCCAAGGTATTTTATAAGTATGTTCGGGGAAAGAGGATAACCCGGGAAAATGTAGGGCCCATTAGGGATCTAAGAGGTAATCTGTGTGTGGGGCCAGAATACATAGGTGAGGTTTTGAACGATTGCTTTTCATTTGTGTTCACTATGGTGAGGGACGATGTAGGTGTCGTGAGCAGGGAAGGGGTTTGTGATGTACTTGATCAAATTAGCATTGAGAAGGAGGAAATATTAGCTGTATTCGTGGGCTTAAAGGTGGATAAATCCCCAGGCCCAGATGAGATGTATATCAGGCTGCTATGTGAGGCAAAGGAGGAGATAGCGGTGGCTGAGACACAAATTTGCAGATCCTCTCTGGCCAGAGGAGAGGTGCCAGAGGATTGGAGGACAGCGAATATGGTACCATTATTCAAGAGGGGCAGCACGGATAAACCAGATAATTACAGGCCTGTGAGGCTAACATCAGTGGTAGGGGAATTATTGGAAAAAATTCTGACAGACAGGATTAATCTCCACTTGGAGAGGTAGGGATTGATCAGTGATAGTCAGCATGGCTTTGTCAGGGGGAGATCGTGTCTAATAAGTTTGATTGCATTTTTTGAAGAGGTGACTAGAGGTGTAGATGAGGGTAAAGCAGTTGATGTCATAGTGTCATAGAGTCGTACAACATAGAAACAGGCCCTTAGGCCCACCGCATCTATGTAGTCTACATGAACGTCAGTACAGCTTTTGATAAGTTCCTGCACGGGAGATTGGTTAAGAAAGTTAGAGCCCATGGGATCTAGGGTAATGTGGCAAATTGGATTCAAAATTATCTTAGTGGAAGAAGTCAGAGGGTGATGGCAGAGGGTTGTGCATGTGAATGGAGGCCTGTGACCAGTGGGGTACCGCAGGGATCGGTGCTGTGACCCTTACTGTTTGCAGTGTACATTAGTGATTTAGACGTGAATATAGGAGGTATGATCAGTACGTTCACAGTTGACACGAACATTAGTGGTGCCATAAATAGTGAGGAGGAAATCCTTAGAATACAGGATGATATAGATGGCCTGGTAAGATGGCGGAGCTGTGGCAAATGGAGTTCGATCCTGAGAAGTGTGAGGTGATGCAGTTTGGGAGGTCTAAAATGGCAATGGAATATATGATGGATGGCAGGACCCGAGGGAGTATAGAGGGTCAGAGGGACCTTGGGGTGCTTGTCCATACATCACTTAAGGCAGCAGCACAGGTAGATAAGTTGGTTAGGAAGACATACGGGATTACTTGCCTTTGCTGGCTGAGGCATAGAAAATAAGGGCACGGAGGTTATGATGGAACTGTATAAAACGCTGGTTAGGCCACAGCTGGAATACTTTGTACAGTTCTGGTCACCACACTTTAGGAAGGATGTGATTGCACTGGAGAGGGTGCAGAGGAGATTCACCAGTATGTTGCCTGGGCCGGAGCATTTCAGCTATGAAGAGAGATTGTATCGGCTGGGGTTGTTTTTCTTGGAGCGGAGAAGGCTGAGGGGTGGTGGGGGGACCTGATTGATGTATAAAATATTATGAGGGGCATTGATAGGATAGGTAAGAACAAACTGTTTCCTTTAGTGGAGAGGTCAACAACCATGGGGCATGGATTTAAGGTAAGGGGCAGGAGGTTTAGAGGGGCGTGGAGGAAACAAGTTTACACCCAGGGGTGGTTGGAATCTGGAACACACTGCCTGAAAGGGTGGTAGAGGCAGGAACCATCACAACATTTAAGAAGTATTTAGATGAGCACTTGAAACGCCATTGCGTACAAGGCTAAAGGCCAAGTGCGGGGAAATGGGATTAGATTGGACGGGTGCGTGATGGTCGGCGCAGGTTTGTTGGGCCGGAGGGCCTGTTTCTGTGCTGTAAAACTCTATGAATCTATTACTCTATGGGAAGTAATTAGATGGCGTCTGTTTCCAGGGGCGGGTGGAGGGGGCGGCTGATTAGATGGGCATATGTTCAAGGGGTGTAATTATATGGGTGGCTGCTCACACAAGTGGGAAATTAGATGTGGGTCTGCTGACTGGAGGGGGGTGGTGAGAGCTTAATTTACTGGTGTATTAGATGGGTGCCTGTGCGACGGTAGGAGAGGAATAATTCGATCAAGGGGTTATTAGATGTGGTTTAGTCACTGGGGGTAATTACATGAGGTCTGTTCTTGGGGGGGCGGTGGGGGTGGTTATATGGGTTCTGTTCACAGGCGAGGAAATTTGATGTGGTCTATTCACGGTTTGTGTGTGTATGGGGGTGGGGGGTTAATTTGATTGGGTATTTCATGGGGAAAATTTGATGGGGTCAGTTCACTGGGGGATAATTAGATGGGGCAGTTTTTACGGGGGTGTATTTGATGGGTGGCTGCTCACAGAGGGGGATATTGGATGGGGGTAGTTTCATAGCGGGGGATATTAATGGAGAAGACAATATGTGAGGTGAGGAGACATTTTGTGGATATTCACAGAGGAAATTAGTTCATGTTTAAAATGGGATGTGGTGTCATATCTCCAGGTTTAAAATGGGAGGGGTAGAAAAAGCCAGAGAAAGGGAACAGAGAAAATGGAAAAAGAGAAGACTGAAGTGAAACAGAAAAGGTGGAAGAGAAATAGAGAAAAGACAGCATCAATCAGACAAGGCAGCAACAAACAGAAGAGACAGCAGGAGAGAGAAAAAACAAAATAAAAGTGGAGTGAAAAAAATTGGAAGAAAAAAATGGAAGGGAAAATGTGGAGGGAAAGAAACAGAGACACATAGAAATTGCAGGCACCAGAGAGACAGACGGAAAGCCAGTGAGAGAGAAATATAGACAGAGAATCATACAGAGAAAGAGAGATTGAGAGGGAGAGTGATTGAGAGAGAGAGAGATTGAAAGAGAAGGATAGATAGAGAGAGAGAGAGACATTGAGTCGGAAGTAAGGAGAAAGGCAGAGTGAGGGTGGGGCTTCTCCAGTTTTAATTAGGAGGGGATTCAGTTAACGTCTGGGGGATGTTAATTAGATGGGGGCTGTTCAATAGGGGGTAATGATATGGGGGTCCATTCCCGGGGGGTGAGGTTACCGTTTATTTGGGGGCGTGAAATTAGATAGGGATCTGTTCACGGTGGGTAAGTAGTTATGGGACTGTTCCCGGGCGGGGGTTAATTTCATTGGCGCATGATCACAGAGGGTAATTAGATGAAGAGCCTTCTCACAAGGGGTAAATAGATGGGGGCTGATCATGGGGAGGTCGAATTTGTAGGGAGAGAATGTGCAGGGCGAATAATTGCAGGGGAAATCTGCAAGGGGTAATTAGATGGGGTGTGTTCAAAGTGGGGTAATTGGGTGGGTGCATGTTCAGATGGGGATTTTTGGCAGGGGGTGGGGAATTTGCAGGGGGCGGCAATTTGCGGGTGGGGGGGATTAGTGGCGGGGAGTTTTGTCGGGGGGCAGAGGCAGAAGAAGTCAGAGAAAGAGACAAATAGCGTCAGAGAAATAGAGAACAAGAAATTGAGAACAGATAGGAGAGAAATAGAGAAGAGAGAAGAGAAATATAGAAGACAGAAGGCAAAAGACAGAAGAGAAATAGCGAAGACAGAAAAGAAATATAGAGGACAGAAGGCAAAAGACAGAAGAGAAATAGAGAAGACAGAAGAGAAATATAGAAAAAATAGAAGAGAAATAGAAAAAAGGTGTCACGTGCCAGAAACGACAGTAAGAGACAGAAAAGACAGAAATAAAGAGAAAAGACAGAAAAGAAGTGGAGGGAAAATAGGGGAAGGAAAGAATTAAGGGAAAGAAACGGAGACACATAGAAATTGCAGGTACCAGCGAGACAGCTAGAAAGACATTGAGAGAAGAAGGCACACAGAGAATCACACAGAGAGAAACACAAAGATTGAGAGAGAGAGCAAGAGTGAGCAAGAGAGATTGAGAGAGAGACAGAGAGTTTGAGAGAGAGAGAGATTGAGAGAGAGGAGGAGAGATTGAGAGGGGGATAGATTGAGAGAGAGAGACTGAGAAAGGGATTGAGAGAGAATGAGAGATTGTGGGAGAGATTTTGAGAGAGAGAAAAAGGGAGA
This sequence comes from Heterodontus francisci, assembly GCF_036365525.1. Lineage (NCBI taxonomy): Eukaryota > Metazoa > Chordata > Chondrichthyes > Heterodontiformes > Heterodontidae > Heterodontus > Heterodontus francisci. Next base: position 46,172,583 of record NC_090391.1, read on the forward strand.
GATTGAGTCAGAAGGAGGGGGAAAGGCAGAGAGTCAATAAATATGTAATACTCACCATCCCACACTGTCTACGAACCACCGTTGGACTCATAACTTCCTTCCATCAGCTCACCCATGGGGAAAAGATCCTGGACCAAGTGCATTGGAGTGGGATTTAAGTGAAATGGTCAGGACTGGGACAGAGAGAGTGAAGGATTCAGGATGGAATCTCTCTATCAAACACACACACGTTGTAATCAGCTTGCAATTCACGAGGGCACAGAGACAGAGAGACTGACACACAGAAACTCACCTTCAGATACTAGCCGCATGGAAAGAAAGAATGTAGGGTGATGTTGTCCTAATATATCCCCAGAATCTGTCACTCAAAACACCTGGTCCACCCATAGAACCCTCATACAACCAGCTCTCAGCTTCATCCAACTGGACACTCCTTCCCCGTTATGGGACAGTCCAAGGTGTAAAAATGGAATGGGAGAGGGCCAAATGGATCATTCAAGGCAGAAATCTATCTGTTTGTTTGTGTGACTCTCCCTCCCCGAAAACCCCATTGAAGAGCAGAAAAGCTGCTGTAATTATAAACCTGGAGGGGCCGGTTTGGATAATACTAATTGCATTAAATGTCTTTCACTATTCACCTCCAGTTAACAGAAAGTTCAGAAACTGACTGAAAAAGTCTCACTGCCGTTACCTTGAAATTCTGGGAAAGAGATTAAGATTGAGAGGCCTGTTTGACTGCAGTTTGAGGAACAGACAGTTTTTATTCGTATTTTTAATTCCACTTGTGGGACAAACCCTGATACTAAGCCAAGATAATGATGCAGCCAAGATAATCTTTAGAACTGGTGACATTTTGCACAAGAATTCTGTCCCATATTTGCATTTATATTTGTCAATGATTATTTGCACTTTATTTAATGTTGCTGTATTTATGCATTCGCCTGTAATCTATCAAATAATTCTTAACATTTACCAGTTAATGTTACACAGGATCAGAAATTTAATACAAATTGTATTACAGATCTTTCACTTTTCACCTCCAGTGTACAGAAAGTTCAGCGATAAATACCTCCAAATTCTGCTAGGGCTTTTGTGGCTGCAACAAAGTGTCACTTGTTTCCCATCACTTTCTGACTGTTTCTTTCCTCTGTTCTCCTGGGGGATTCAGAAAGATTTTTGTTCATCGCTTGTCCAATTTGAGGAGCTACCAGCGATTCTGCAGCTGCTGTCCTGGAGAAAAAAATTTCATTTACAGTCTTTCACTCAGTTTGGAGACATGAGGAGAGATTGCTTCCGATAGCAGAGGGGGGCCAGGAAGCAGAAAGCACAGATTCTAGGTAATTGGCAATCTCTGAACTTCAGACAACATTAGGAAAGAAACAAATAGGCAGAGAGTTGTTTTCGTCTGAAAATCACTGTCTGGCAGCTTGGTGAAAGCAGATTCAATTAAACTTTCAAAAGACATTTGCATCAACACTTCAATTCCTCTTACTGATAATAGAGAAGATACAACCGCAGAAAGTAAAGTGAGAGAGAGAGAGACAGAGAGAGGGGGGGCAGGGGGTGGCGGAGAGAGAGAGAGAGCTGGCATAATTTTAGTTATGAAGAACTCATCACAACTTATTTAGAGAGTTTTATTTGTAAATGATTGTTCAAACTTTATTTGATGCTGTTGTTTTATTTGTGCATTACATTTAATTTCTCAAAATAATTTTGCAAACAGGAACCAATTTCATGTTCAAAGCGTTTACACAGTTTGAAATCAGCCGGTTAACACAAATTGTATTGAAATTCTTTTTTATGAAGCATCTCAAGTTTACATAAAGTAAATCTCCATCTGCTGGTATCCCTGTCTCACTGCAGTTACTGTCTCCCTCTCACCATCTCCATCTGCTCGTATCTCTGTCTCTCTGCAGCTACTTTCTGTCTCTCTGCAGCTACTTCCCCCTCTCACCATCAGCATCTGCTGGTGTCCCTGCCTCACTGCAGTTTCTGTCCTTTTCTCACCTTTCCCATCTTCTGGTGTCCCAGTCCTCCTTGCAGTTTCTGTCCTTTTCTCACCATCACCATCTGCTGGTGTCCCTATCTCACTGCAGTTATTGTTCCCGTTTCACCATCTGCATCTGCTGGTGTCCCTGCCTCACATCAGTTACTCCCTCCTCTGATCATCTCTATCTGCAGGTGTCCCTGCTTTACTGGAATTACTGCCCACTCTCACCATCTCCATCTACTGGTGTCCCTGGTTCATTTCAGTGACTGCCCGTCCTACCATCTCCATCTGTTGGTTTGTCTGTCTCACTGCAGTTACTGGCCACGCTCACCATCGCCATCTGCTGGTGCTCCTTTCTTACTGCAGTTTCAGCACTCTCTCACTATCTCCATCCACTGGGGTCCCAGCCTCACTGCAGGTGGTGCCCCTCTTAGAATCCCCATCTCTTTGTGTGCCAGTCTCGGGGCATTCAGTGCCACTCTCACCATCTGCATCTGCTGTGGTTCCTGTGTCAGTGCAGTTACTACCACCCTCTTAACCATCTTCATCTGCTTGCCTCCCTGTCTTAGTAAAGTTAATCCCCGCCTCAGCATCTGCATCTCCTGATGTCCCTGTATCACTACAGTTACTGTTCGCTCTTAACATCACCAACAGCTGGTGTCTATGTCTCACTGCACTTGCTGCCACTCTCACCATCCGCAACTGTGTGTGTGTCCGTCACGCTGCAGCTGTTTCCCCATCTCACCATCTCCATCTGATGGTGTCCCTGTCTCATTGAAGTTACTGCCTGCTCTCACCATCTCGATCTGCTGTTGTTCCAGTCTCACTGCAGTTACCACCCATCTCTCCATCTGCATCTACCTGACTCATGGCCACATTGCAGTTACAGACCCCCTCTCACCATGTTCATCTGCTGCTGTCCATGTCTCACTGCAGTTACATCCTCATCCCAACATCTTCATCTTCTGGTGTCCCTGTCTCACTGCAGTTACTGCCACTCTCACCATTCACATCTGCTGGTGTCCTGTCTCAGTACAGTTACAACTGCCCTTTAACTAACTCCATCTTCTGGTGTCCCTGACTCATTACACTTACTCTCCCCTATCATCTTCTCACTCTGCTGGTGTCCCTGTCTCACTTTAGTTACTGACCACCCCTCATCGTTTCCATCTGCTGTTATCCCTGTCCCTCTGTAATTACTCCCCCATTTCACCATCTCCATCTGCTGGTGTTCATGTCTCACTGCAGTTAAAGCACCCTCTCACCATCTGCATCTGCTGGTGTCCCTGTGTCACAGCATTTACAGTCCGTTTCTAATCATCTCCATCTGCTGGTGTTCGTGTCTCACTGCAGGTAATGTCTGCTCTCACGAGATGCATCTGCTGGTGTCGTTGTCTCGTTGCAGTTACTGCCCTCTCTCATCATCTCCATCTGCTGGTGTCCCTGTCTCACTTCAGTTACTGTCGCCTCTCAACATCTCCACCTGCTGGTGTCGCTGTGTCACTGAAGTCACTCCCCTCTCACCACCTCCATGAGCTTTTGACACGCATCAATGCAGGTTATGCCCCTCTCACCATCTCCATCTGCTGGTGTCCCTATCGCACGGCATTTACTGTCCCCCAATCACCATAACCACCTAGTGGTGTCCCTGTCTTATTTCAGTTACTCCACACTTTCAGCATTCCCATCTGCTGGTTTCCCTGCCTCGCTGCACTTACTGTTTCCCCTCACCATCACCCTCTGCTAGTGTCCCCTTTTATCTGCAGTTAATGTTCCCCTCTCACCATATCTATCTGCTGGTGTCCCTGTCTCACTGCAGTTACTGCCCATTTCACCATCTCCATCTGCTGGTTTGTCTGTCTCACTGCTTTTGCTGGCCCCTCTCACCATCTCCATCTGCTGCTGTCCCTGCCTCACTGCAGGCACTGGCCCTCTGAGCATCTCATCTCTTTGTGTTCCTATCTCAGTGCAGTTCCTACCCCTATCACCACTTCCATCTGCCTGTGTCCCTATCTCACTGCAGGTACTGCCACTCTGAGAATCTCCATCTCTTTGTGTCCCTGTCTCAGTACAGTTACTGCCCCTCTCACCATCTCCATCAGCTGTTGTCCCTGCCTCACTGCCGGTACTGCCCCTCTGAGCATCTCCATCTCTTTGTGCCCCTGTCTCAGTACAGTTACTGACCCTCTCACCAGCTCCATCTGCCTGTGTCTCTATCTCACTGCACTTACTGTCAACTCTCATCTACTCACTCTGCTGGTGTCCCTGTCCAACTGCAGTTACTCCCAAATCTCACCATCTACGTATGTTGGTGTTCCTGTCTCACTGCATGTAATATCCCCTCTCTCCATTTCCATTTGCTGGTGTCTCTTTCTGACTGCAATTGCTGCCCCCTCTCAACATCTGCATCTGCTGGTATCCCTGTCTCACTGCAGCTACTGCCCCCTCTCACAATCTCCGTCTTCTTTTGTCCCTGTCTCACTGAAATTACTGTACCCCTTTCACCATCGCCATCTGTTGGCGTCCATGTCACGCTGCAGGTGCTCCCCCATTTCACCATGTGCATCTGCCGGTGTCCTTTTTTCACTTCTGCAATGACTGCATCCTCTCACCATCTTCCTCTGTTGGTGTCCCTATCTTACTGCAGTTACTGTCCTGTCTCACATTCTCCATCTGCTGGAGTCCCTGCCTTACTGCAGTTACTGCCCCCACTCAGCATATCCATTTGTTAGTATCCCTGTCTCACTGCAGTTGCTTCCACCTCTCACAAACCCCATCTGCTGGTGTCCTGTCTCACTGCAGTTACTGCTCCGATCACCCTCTGCATCTGTTTCTGTCTCTGTCTCACTGCAGTTACTGCCACCCTCTCACCATCTCCATCTGCTGGTGTCCCTGTCTTACTACAGTTACTGCCGCCCTTTCACCATCTCCATATGCTGGTGTCCCTCTCACTGCAGTTAATGTCCCCTCTCACCATCTCCATCTGCTGGCGTCCCTCTCTCACTGCAGTTATTGCCCTCTTTCACCATCTCCATCTGCTGGTGTCCCTCTCTCACTGCAGCTACTTCCCTCTTTCACCATCTCCATCTGCTGGTGTTCCCGTCTCACTGCAGTTACTGCACCCTCGCCATCTCACAATCACTGTGATTTGCAGCTTTGTCCATTTTGCTGTGGGTCCAGGATGGGTTTAGTTGAGCCCAGCTCCGATTTTCAGAGACGCATTTTCCAGGAACAATTCATAAATCTTCTGCAAGGCAAGTCCTACGTCAATAGGTCAGATTATCAATGCAATATAATCTCAGAATCATATTTAAAGTCATTTCAGGGCTCAGTACAGTGAGTATAAATGTACCTTATGTACTTTGCGGCGTGAAGCTAATGGAAAATAAAATGAGATTGTGTTCCAGTGTTTGAAACCCTTCTGCTCTTTCGATGATTTCACTAATTTGACAATGATATTGAAAGGGTAATTCGCCACCTTCTTCAGCTCCTGTCTGAATTTACTCTGGGTTACAGTGTAAATCCACGTGTTGGTGCAGGAAGTGAGAACCAGCAGCATCTTTGACGCTTTTTCTGCAAAATCGTGAGTGTCAGTGGAAGAGGAATAATATTCAATATCTGCAATTTGCCTATAGATGATATACACAACCTGTGTCAACCATAACAGTAAAAACAAACTGCCGGATATACTGAAGAGTAAGATAATTGATTTTCTCCTATTCTCCATCTCTGGGTCCTTGTGATTCTCCCCATTGCTGTGGCCCCGGAATCCCCTGCGGACTTTACTGGCCAATAAAATATGCCTGACCGTCAGAACATTGAGCAACAAAATTAGAAGGAACGGGACACAAGGGGTTAAAATATACTCAAACTATTCAAATGCCCCCCATGTGGGGGAAGTATAGAAACTCGGATTATGGACACAATGCATGGGAACAGTATCAATAATGTAATATTGTTCCAGTGTAAAGTACCAGGGGACAGACTGTAAACAGCCCAACACACTCACTGTTCCCGCAATCACAGCTGCTGTTTTCTCGGTGCAGGATTGCGTTTTCAGCTTCTCACAACAAATGGCCGCAAATCGATCAAAGGTGAAAGATTTAGATTAGAGATACAGCACTGAAACAGGCCCTTCGGCCCACCGAGTCTGTGCCGAACATCAACCACCCATTTATACTAATCCTACACGAATCCCATATTCCTACCAAACATCCCCACCAGTCCCTATATTTCCCTACCACCTACCTATACTAGTGGCAATTTATAATGGCCAATTTACCTATCAACCTGCAAGTCTTTTTGGCTTGTGGGAGGAAACCGGAGCACCCGGAGAAAACCCACGCAGACACAGGGAGAACTTGCAAACTCCACACAGGCAGTACCCGGAATCGAACCCGGGTCCCTGGAGCTGTGAGGCTGCGGTGCTAACCACTGCGCCACTGTGCCGCCCCAAGAGACTGTGAGACAGACAGATACTACAGTGGCGGCAGAAATCAGAAGGAGAATGAAAGAACACAAAGGAGTAATTTGCAGGAATGAATCTGCGAAATCAATTTTCACAATCGAATTCAATATAGGTCCAGCGATAACCTTTCCCACCAGGTAGAGAGTGATACCTTTGGAGAGAGCGCGCTTTCCTAGGGGCAGGATCACAATCGCTACCAAGTTAACTGGAAGAGAGAGAAAAGGAAGCAGAGAAATTGTTGTCCAGACCTGGAGACAAAGCAGGAGTTTGACAGGATCTGGGCTGAAATTTCCAGCCTTGTTGCTGCATCGAGCAGTGAAAACTGATTCATTGACCTGGGCAGTGTTTTGCCACAGTGAAATGTTTGAAAAACAATTATTAATAATGAATTGGGAAATGGATACAGAAAATGAATAAAGTCAGCACCGGATCTACTGGAAGTACTGAGTGAGGATGCAGTACCGGTGGGGAAATGAGAAGGGGCTTTACAGAGATTGAATCCAATGAATTAATTCGCAATTTGTCTCCAGACTGCTTGTTGGGATGTTTTGGGGAGCGCGGGATGTGCAGTTTGTTTGTTGCTCTGTGTTCCGAGAACTGGCAGGCGTTGTTATCAAATGGGAAAATACTGAAAACTGCAGCTCTGTGTTTGAGTGCTCGTATCAGGCATGATCTGGAATGGCAGAGCAGGGTCGAAGGGCTGAATGGCCTCCTCCTGCTCGAATGTCATTTCCCCAGGTTTAACTGGGAGGGTGTGTCATCTCCCAAGTTTTAAAATGGGAGGGGTTGTCATTTCCCCAGTTTTAAAATGGGAGAGTGTGTCATCTCCCCAGTTTTAAAATGGGAGGGGTTGTCATTTCTCAAGTTTTCAAATGTGAGTGGGTGTCATTTCCCCAGTTTTAAAATGGTAGGGGTTGTAATTTCCCTCAGTTTTAAAATGGGATGGGTTGTCATTTCTCCAGTTTTAAAATGGGATGAGTTGTCATTTCCCCAGTTTTAAAATGGGAGGTGGTGTAATTTCCCCACTTTATAATGGGAGGGGGTGTCATTTCGACTGCTTTGAAATGGGAGGTGTTGTCATTTCTCCAGTTTCAAAATGGGAGGGGATGTCATTTCTCCAATTTTAAAATGGGAGGGGGTATCACGTCTCAAGTTTTGAAATGGGAGGGGGGTGTCATTTCCCCAGTATTAAAATGGGACGGGGTGTCATTTCTCGTGGTTTAAAATGGGAGGTGGTGTCATTTCCCCACGTTTAAAATTGGAGGGGGTGTCATTTGTCCAGTTTTAAAATGGGAGGGGGTTCATTTCTCCAGTTTTAAAATGAGAGTGGGTGTCTTTTCTCCAGTTCTAAAATGGGAGGGAGTATAATTTCTCCAGTTCTAAAATGGGAGGGATTGTTATTTCTCCAGTTTTAAAATGGGAGGGGGTGTCATTTCTCCAATTTTAAAATGCGAGGGGGTGTCATCTCCTCAGTTTTAAAAGCGGTGCGGTGTCATGTCTCCAGTTTTAAAATGGGAGGGTGTGTCATTTCTCCAGTTTTAAAATGGAAGGAGGTGTCATTTCTCCTGGTTTAAAATGGGAGGTGTTGTCATTGCCCCAAGTTTAAAATGTGAGGGTGTGTCATTTCTCCAGGTTTAAAATGGGAGGTGGTGTCATTTCTCCTGGTTTAAAATGGGAGGAGGTGTCATATCTCCAGTTTTAAAATGGGAGGGAATGTAATTTCTCCAGTTTTAAAATGGGAGGGGTTGTTATTTCTCCATTTTTAAAATGGGATGGGTTGTCATTTCTCCAGTTTTAAAAGGGGTGCAGTGTCATTCCTCCAGTTTTAAAATGGGAGGGGATATACTTTCTCCAGTTTTAGAATGGGAGGAGATGTAATTTCTCCAGTTTTAAAATGGGAGGGATTGTCATTTCTCCAGTTTTAAAATGAGAGGAGATGTAATTTCTCCTGGTTTAAAATGGGATGCTGTGTCATTTCTCCTGCTTTAAAATAGGAATGGGTGTCATTTCTCGTGGTTTAAAATAGGAGGGGGTGTCATTTTTCCAGTTTTAAAAGGGGCGCGGTGTCATGGCTCCAGGTTTGAAATGCGAGTGTTGCCTCATTTCTTCAAGTATAAAATGGGAGGGGTTGTTATTTCTCCATTTTTAAAATGGGATGGGTTGTAATTTTCCCAGTTTTAAAATGAGAGGCGTTGTCATGTCTCCAATTTTAAAATAGGAGGGGGTGTCATTTCTCCAGTTTTAAAAGGGGTGCGGTGTCATTTCTCCAGTTTTAAAGTGGGAGGGGATATACTTTCTCCAGTTTTAAAATGGGAGGAGATGTAATTTCTCCAGTTTTAAAATGGGAGAGATTGTTATTTCTCCAGTTTTAAAATGGGAGCTGGTGTCATTTCTCAATTTTAAAATGAGAGGTTGTGTCATTTCTCCAGTTTTAAAATGGGAGGGGGTGTCGTTTTTCCAGTTTTAAAAGGGGCGCGGTGTCATGGCTCCAGGTTTGAAATGCGAGTGTTGCCTCATTTCTCCAAGTATAAAATGGGAGGGGGTGTGATTTCTCCTGGTTTAAATTAGGAAGGAGTGTCATTGCTCCAGGTTTATAATGGGAGCATGTGTCATTTGATTCTGCTGCATTTATGCATTAGCCTGCAATCAATCGTAAAAACCTTTTTAACATTTACCTGTTTAATTTTACAAGGGTTGACATCGATGGGAAATGGCCATTTAACACAAATTGTATTAAAGATCTTAGTTTAGACAGATACAGCACTGAAACAGGCCCTTCGGCCCACCGAGTTAGTGCCGTCCATCAACCACCCATTTATACTAATCCTATACTAATCCCATATTCCTACCACATCCCCACCTGTCCCTATATTTCACCTCCAGTTAAAATAAAGTTCAGCGATAAAGACCTCCACATTCTGCTAAAGAGTTTTTACTGCTGCGTGAAGTGTCACTTGTTTTCAGGGTTCACACTAATCTATTTCATTGGAACAAACCCAACTGTAACACAATCTGTTTCCTTCATACTTTTTTAAGCGTGCATCAGCTCACCGTTAAATCTATCCTTCTCTGAAGTATAGAGTCTTATCTCTTTCAGCTTATCTTAAAACAAAAATGCTTCAAAGTGAATATTTGTCTCTTTTGCCTATTTATTACACTACCCACTAAAGTTACATTTTAATCACTCCTAGCCAATTTTTATCCGTCCAAAATTGTCGGCCATTCTTTGAAACCTCTCCCCCTTTCTCTCTCACATACATACACAGTCTTCCCTCGAGACTGGTAAACCTCCTCTGCACGCTCTCCAAGGCCTTGTCATCCATCCTAAAGTGTGGTGACCGGGATCGATCACAATACTGCAGTTGAGGCCTAACCAGCAGTTTGAATGAGGCAATTGATTTTAATTCTTTGCCTTATTTATATAAAACATCATCATCTGTAGTAACAGGCTTGCTGATGAATTTTGCTCTCATGGCAATGATCTTCAATTTCGTAGTTTTTGATGCATTACTGCAAATATGTCCTTCAGTCTGGAGGAGCTCACAGTTGTCTGGTGAGAACACTATCTGTCAATGGAAAGGAATGAGATAGAATAAAACTTTTTGCCGCTGCAATAAAGTGTCACTAGTTTCACTTTCCATCTTGACTGTATCTATCCTCTGCTTTACTGGTGGATTCAGAGGGATTTTTGTCACTTGTTCATCACTGTCCAAATTCAGGAGCTACCAGCTACTCTGCAGCTGCCTTGGAGAAACAAACAGTATTCAAAATCCTTTCATTCAGCTTGGATAAATGAGGACAGTTTGTTTCCAGTATCAGAGAGGGGTCAGGATCCAGAGAGCACAGAATGAAGGTAAATAAAAATGGGAGAGTAATGCGAGGAGATAATCAGGGGAAATAATCCAGCACAAGTTGTTCTGGTCTGGAATGCACTATCTGACAGGTTGGTGATAGCACATTTAATATCTATTTTCAAAAGGCAAATGCATCAATACTTCAATTCCTCTCACTAATAGTGGAGAAGATAACAGTACAAATAGGGAAGTGAGAGATGTCATAACTTAAGTGATGAAGAATTCAACGCAACGTATTGAGAGAATTTTTATTTGTAAATGAATGTTTGGACTTTATTCAATGTTTTTGTTTTATTTCTGTATTCTCAAAATAAGTTTTCAAACAGAAACCAGTTTAATGTTGCAAGCGATTACATAGTTGTTAAATTACCATTTAACACAATCTGTATTTAAATTCTTTCATTAAGCATTTAAAGGTTATATAAAGTGTCACTTTGAAACAAACATACGTTCCTCTAACTTATAGCAAACGTTCAAACTCTCAGGAACACTGAATCTTCCCATCAGCAATAGCTCAGTACCTCCATCTGCTGGTGTCTCTGTCTCACTGCAGTTACTGCCCCCTCTCACCATCTCCATCTGCTGGTCTCCCTGTCTCACTGCAGTTACTGTCCCCCTCTCACCATCTCTATCTGCTTGTGCCCCTGTCTCACTGCAGTTATTGCCCCCTCTCACCATCTCCATCTGCCAATGCCCCTGTCTCACTGCAGTTACTGCCACTTCACCATCTCCATCTGCTCGTGTCCCTGTCTCACTGCAGCTACTATGTATGGGTGAGAGAGAGAGAGAGCAGTTACCGGGTTGTGGGATTGGTTGGGGGATTGAAAGGGAGAAAGATTTAATTAATTGTCTTCAAAAATAAATGAATTTCTACTAATCAGCTGACCTGAGAAGATTTCGAGCATCAGCAGCATTTTGCAACAAGAGATTCTGTTTTCCTGAGCAGATGCAAGGAGCTCAGAATCAGGCCATTGGAGGAGGAGGAGAGACTGTGGCTATTGTTTCCTCTCTTGTCTTGCAGGGGTGCTCTGAATCTCCTCTTGCCCGCCTTTCCATCCGGCCCTCCACAGATCACCTCTTGTCCAATGCCCTGCTACGCTTTAGCATGTGTGACCGCCCTCACCCGCCTGTGTATTCCAGATCACCCAGCTGTTGATCAGCTTCTGAACGCTGCCCCACTGCTCTTGGGCGGCTATGACATGCCTCTCACCACCCACCCAGCCGCCAGTGTATTTAGGGTCATCCAGCTGTCAGTCACCTCTTGCCCATTATGGATAAATATTACATTCATGGACTGGAAACTCTGGGACCGCCTTTGGGCTTCCCTCAGTTATTTTGTTTAGTCGTTGATTGAATAATTGCTCTAACTGAATATTTCACCGCATTCTTGACCTGCTCTCTGAACCTGGACTGAGTGGCTACATAAATAAAGGTGCTTGTGCAGTAACCTCTTATCTGCAGCTTCAATCCAAATCGTCGAAACAAACAATCAGAATCGGTGTGATTCCTGGGATCTGTTCCTGTAACTATGTAACATAAATATTGCATACCATACACCAACCACAGAAGTATGAAGCTGCTGCATATGGTGAAGAGCAAACTCATATACTTCCTTCTGCCCTCTATCTCTGGGTCTCTGAGATTCTCACACTTACTCTGACCCCTCAGTCCCTTACGGCCACTAAAATATGTCTGACTGTCAGAGTGTTGAGAAACCAAATTAAAGTGAATGGCAGCAATGGGATTGATACTTTATCAAACCAGTCAAATGCGACCCATCCAGGCTCAGTAAAATAGCTTGGAATTGAAGAACAGCCCCACGGTACATTGTCAATCATCTCTCCATGTTAAAATATAAAGTATAAGGGGATGTTTTCTAAACAGAACAGAATCCAGGTTGTTGCTGGAACTACAGCTGCAATTTTCTTGGTGTAATATTTTGTCTTCAGTTTCTGACAACAAATGGACACTAGTCGATCAAAAGAGAAAGTGGCGGTGAACCAGACAGAACAGTCTGTGGATGTATGAATTCAGGTGATGATAGTATGGCAGACAGTGGTAATGTGCAGCAAACATCGCAGGAATTGATAATAACCAATCCTGAGCGGTTTGAACGCAGTTATAATGACTAGTAGATCCACCATTGCCATGGCCACCAGGTAGCGAGTGGTGCAGGTGGAGAGTCCACACTTTCCCCGGGACAGGATCACAATCGCCAGTAAATAAGAGAGAGAAGGGACAAGAGTCTGGAAATTACTGATTCAACAATCTCCTTGTTTGACACTCACACTAAAGGCAGGACTTTTACACAAATAATACACGGGTTTTGGAGCTGGTCAGTACGATCATGACTGATCATCCATTGCAATGCCATATTCCCACATTATCCCCATATCCCATTATATCATTTGTATTTAGACATCTGTCAATCATTGCTGTAAAAATACTCAATGACTGAGCTTCCATAGCAATCTGGAGTAGAGAATTCCAAAGATTCCCAACGCTCTGAATAAAGACATTTCTCCTCATCTCTGTCCTAAGTGGCTTCCCCATTATTTTGAAATTACGTCCCCTGGTTCTAGACTCCCCAGACAGGGAAAACAACTTACCTGCATCGACCCTGTCTATCCCTTTAACTATTTTGTAAGTTTCAATGAGATCAACTCTCATTCTTCGAAACTGTAGAAAATGCAGGCCCAGCTTCCCCAATTTCTCTTCATAGGACAGTTCCACTGTCCCGGGAACAAGTCTGGTGACCCTTCGTTGCACTCCCTCTATGGTAATAATATCCTTCCTCAGCTATGGGTATCAAAACAGCACACAGTACTCCAGATGCGGTCTAACCAAGGTTCTACACAATTGAAGCAAGACTTCACTGCTCCTGTAATCAAATCCTCTTGTGATAAACGATAACATACCATTAGCCTTCCTAATGGCTTGCTGCAACTGCATGAAAGCTTTCAGTGACGTTTTGATGAAGACACCCATATACCTTTATCTCTTAGTATATACAATTAAGAGGGGCATTGATAGGTTAGGTAGGAAGAAACTTTCCCTTAGCACATGGGCCAATGACCAGGGGGCATAGATTTAAGGTTAGGGGCAGGAGGTTTAGAGAGATTTTGAGTATATATTTTTTTGTCTGGAACGCACTGCCCGAAGACGTGGTAGAGGCAGGAGCCTTCACAACATTTAAGAAGTATTTAGATGAGCTCTTGCAACGCCATAGCATGCAGGGCTACGGGCCAAGTGCAGGAAAACGGGATTAGAATAGTTAGGTGCTTGGTGGCTGGCACAGACACGAAGGGCCGAAGGGCCTGTTTCTGTGCTGTAGAACTCTATAACTCCACATCTACATTTTTCCCCTGCTGCTAAAGTGTCTCAGGGTCTCCCAGCTCTTTCTGCACTTCCCGCTGACAACACTTAAAGAACGAGAGTTAAACAGAACCTCAATTGCTGCTCCATTTTAGACATGACAATGGAGTTCTCCTCGCCTTATAACTCAGAGACAAAATTACCACCCACTGAGCAACAACTGGCTTCGATCTTTCCTTCCAAATTACATTGTTGAATGTGGCCAATGTGTCGTCCCAGGAAATTTTGATTTAAATTTATTTTCAACATAATCAGCTGAAAATGTTTCACCTACAACTCTCCCTGTCACTCACTATCTGTCTCTCTCCCTCTCTCTCTCCCTTTCTATTTCTCCCTCTGTCTCTCTCTCTCTCTCCCGCTCTCTCCGTCTCTACCCTCTGTCTCTGTTTCTATCACACTTCCTGTGTCACTCTCTCTCCCTCTCTGTGGTTCTCTCTCCCCTTTCGCTCTTCTTCTCCGTCTCTCTCTATCTATCACTCTCGCTCAGTCACTGTTTATTCCCGTCTGTCAACCCCTCTCGCTCCCTCTTATTCTGTTTCTCTGCCTCTGTCTGTTTGGGGAATTGGGGGAGGCAACAGTAATTGTGGAACTGGTGGACGGTCACCAGCAGATGGAGATGGTGAGAGGGGACAGTAACTGCAGTGAGACAGGGGCATCAGCAGATGGCGATTGTAAGTGCGGTACAGTTACTGCAGTGAGGCAGGAACACCAGCAAAAGGAGATGATGAGAGAGGACAGTAACTGCAGTGAGACAGGGATACCAGCAGATGGCGATGGTGAGAGGGGGTCAGTAACTGCAGTGAGACAGGGGCACCAGCAGATGGAGATGGTGAGAGGGACAGTGACTGCAGTGAGACAGGGACACCAGCAGATGGAGATGGTGAGAGGGGGCAGTAACTGCAGTGAGACAGGGGCACCAGCAGATGGTGATGGAGAAAGGAGGACTGAAACTGCAGTGAGACAGGGAGACCAGCAGATGGAGATGGTGAGAGGGGGTCAGTATCTGCAGTGAGACAGGGACACCAGCAGATGGAGATGGTGAAAGGAGGACTGTAACTGCTGTGAGAGAGGGACCCCAGCAGATGGAGATAGTGAGAGGGACAGTAACTGCAGTGAGACAGGGACACCAGCAGATGGAGATAGTGAGAGGGGGGCAGTAACTGCAGTGAGACAGGGACACCAGCAGATGGAGATAGTGAGAGGGGGCAGTAACTGCAGTGAGACAGGGACACAAGCAGATGGAAACCATTCACTGAACATGGCACTTAAACTGCTACAGAGAAAATTTAATCATCTTAATTTCAAGCATCAGTTCATGGGTGAGTGAATGGTAGACCTTTCAAGACTGTGACCCAGTCAGAACTGAAACATCACCCATCTCCTCACTCACCTACATTCATTCACGTTCCGGCGTCCCCTTGATTTTAAAGTTCTCATCCCTTGTTTTCAAATCCCACCAGAGTCTCTCCTGTCGCCATCACTGGAAACTCCTCCAGCTGTACAACCTTCTGCCATTTCTGCACTCATCCTATTCTGGTCTCTTGGGCAGCCCTGATTTTAATTGTTCTGTCATTGATGTCCGTACCTTCAGCTGCGTCGGATGTAAATTCTGGTTCTCCCCCTAAATCTTTCCGCCTTTCTACCTTTTTCCTTTAGACATCCCTTTAAAGCCTGATTTTTTTCACTGAGATTTACTCCTTGTCCTAATATTTCCTGACGGTGCATGGTGTGAAGTGCCTTGGGATATTTCACTGTGTTAAAGGTGCTATATAAATGCACGTTGTCGTATGGAACCATCTATCTTAGTGGGTGGAGTTCCTGATAGAGTATCCTGCAAATAGCTTCTTTTTAAAAATCCTCTTCTGCCTGCTCAATGGAAAATATACTTCCATTGAGAAATATAAATTGTGAAAGCTCGAAATTAATTTTCTTGTCGTTGTTGCTACCAGGTATATTTTTGAGGTCGGTGTGTTGAAAAGATAATTCTGCAAATCTAAAGGGCAAGGAGCACATAGGTCTAAAACTTCTAAAGAAAAAAACACATACCCTGCAACAATACTGTGTAAGAACATTTGCAATGTTGTACCACTTAATTGGACTTGAGTAAATTGCGGTATTCCTTTTTGAAAATATGAGTGTTACTTTGCCCTGCAACCCTGTTACTGACTGGTTACTTCCCGGACACTAAATTGCAATCCAAAATGTTCACATCACTGTTAGAAGTGGAATACTGTGTGTGTAGTTATGAAATAGCTGTCATTCCCAGCTGGTTCTCTCTCTCTCACTCTCCCACTATTTCTGTGTGTTTCACTCAACATCTGTTTCTGCCTCATTGTAAAAACACACAAACCCTGGTGACCCCCATCCCCTCTCCCATAGAAAGATAGAAAGAGAAATCCACATTCAGATCTTAGAAAAACTGAATTACAATGGCTCCCAGCCATTTCATTTTACTGTAAAATTCAGACCACTGCCTAAACTACCAGCATTATTCAGGTATTATAAGAAACCTTTACACAGCTTCAATTTAGGACTTTTCAGTTCTGAGTCACAGAAGCACTTGGCAGTTAATGATGACTGTGTAATTGAAAATCTGAATAAAAACTGCTTGTTTATACTGCAGTCAAAACGGCCATCCAGCAAAAACTCTTTGTCAGAATTTCAAGATAACCGCAGTGAGCCATTTTCAGTCATTTTTCTGAACTTTCTGTTAAGTGGAGGTGAATAGTGAAAGACATTTAATGCAATTAGTGTTAAATGGTCATTATCCAAACCAGCCCCTCCAGGTTTTAAATTACAGCAGCTTTTCTGCTCTGTTAATGAGGTTTTTGGGGGAGGGAGATAGAGAGACAGACAGACAGGTTTCTGTCAGGAATGGCCCATTTGGGATACGGCTGGAATACCCCTCTCTCCCCCATTCTCTGTTTACAGAGAGACTCATCTTGGACTGTCCCATACCTGGGAGGGAGTGTCCAGATGTAGGAAGCTGAGAGCTGGTTGGATGAGCTGTATTATGGGTGGACTGGCTGTTTTGAGTGACAGGTTCTGGAATATATTAGGACAACATCAGCCTCCATTCTTTCTTTCCATGCGGCTGGTTTGTGAAGTTGAGTTTCTGTGTCTCAATCTCTGTCTCTGTGCCCAGGTGAATTGCAAGCTGATCACAGTGTATGTGTGAGAGAGAGAGAGTCCAATCTGAATCCCACTCTCTCTGTCCCACTCCTGACCCTTTTCTCCAATTCCCACCCTAATGCCACTCTCCAGGATCTTTTTTTCAATGGACGAACTGAAGGAGGGAAGGTGTTAGAGTCCAACGATGGAGTGCAGTTCATGTGGGATAGTGAGTATGACATCTTTATTGTCACTCTCTGCCTTTCTCGCTGCTTTTGACTCAGTCTCCCTCCCTCAATCACTCCCTCCCTCAATCCCTCCCTCCCTCAATCTCTCCCTCCCTCAATCTCTCTCTATTTCTTTCTCTCACTCTCTGTTTCTCTCTCTCTCCCTCTCTGTGTTTCTTTCTCCCTCACTCTCTGTGTTCCCCCTCTCTCTCTCCTCTCTGTTCCTCTCTCCCTCTCTCTCCCTGTCTCTCTCAATCTCTCCCTCACTTTGTGCTTCTCTCTCTCCCTCTCTCTGTTTCTCTGTCCCTCTCTCTCAATCTCTCTCTCTCACTTTGTGTTTCTCTCTCTCTCCCTCTCTCTGTCTCTCTCTCTGATTTTCTGAGTGATTTTATGTCTTTCTGTCTCACTGCCTTTCTCTCTCCCTCTTTCACAATATCTGTCTGTCTCTCTCTCTCTCTGTTTCTCTCCCTCTCTCACTTTGTGTTTCTCTCCCTCTCTCTGTGTTTCTCTCTCTCTCTGTTTCTCTCTGAGTGATTGTGTGTCTTTCTGTCTCACTGGCTTTCTTTGGCCCTCTCTCTCCCTCACTGTTTCTTTCTCTCTGTCTCTCTCTCTCATTTTCTCTCTGTTTCACAATCTCTCGCTCCCTCACTTTGTGTTTCTTTCTCTCTGTTTCTCTGAGAGATTGAGCGTCTTTCTATCTCAATGGCTTTCTCTGTCCTTCTCTCTCTCAATCTTTCCGTGATTCTCTGTGTGCCTTTCTCACTGGCTTTCTGTCTGTCTCTCTGCTGCCTGCAATTTATTTGTGTCTCTATTCTTTCCCTTCGCTTTTCCCTCCTCTTTTTCTCTGTCTCTTTCTGTCTTTTCCCTATTTCTGACTTTCTGTCATTTCTCTATGTCTGACTTTCTCTTTCTGTCTCTCGTTTTCTGCCTTTCTGCCTTTTCTCTATTTCTCTGTCTCTTTCTGTCTTTTCTCTATTTCTGACTTTCTGTCTTTTCTCTATTTCTCTCTTTCCACAATTTATCCCCCCCCACACAATTTATATCCACGCCTGCAATTTATCCCCCCCTGCAATTTATCCCCCCGAAATTTATTTCTCCCCGCAATGTATTCCTCCCCGCTCCCCCCACACGTAAAATCCCCGCCCTCCTTCCACAAATTTCGCACGGCAATGTTTCCACTCTGGAAAATTCCCGCCCTGCAAATACCCGCCCCCCCCACCGGAAATAGACACCCCTCTAAATATCCCTGGTCTACAGACCCCTATTTGATATCCCCCAGTTAACTAACCCCCCAATCTAATACCCCTCCTGTGAGCAGACTCCCATCTAATACCCCTCCTGTGAACAGCCCCCCATGTAATTAACCCGCACCCTCCCTGTGATCAGTCCCACATCTACACCGCCCCGCCCGCCGAACAGACTGGAGAATCTCCACTGCCCCTTCCCATTTTAACCCTGGAGAATCCCCACTGCCCCCTCCCATTTTAAACCTGGAGATTCCCCACTGCCCCTTCCCATTTTAAACCTGGAGAACCCCACTGCCCCCTCCCATTTTAAACCAGGAGAATCCTCCTCTTCCCTTTTTAAACCTGGAAAATCCCCACTGCACCCTCCCTTTATAAACCTGGAGACTCCTCCCCCTCCCATTTTAACATAACTAATTTTCTCTGAATATTGCCCTCTAATTCTCCCCCTGACCCCCCCCCCCAACTGTGTACACTCCCCCTTTCTAAATACCCTCCCTGTCCTGTAAAATCCCCGCTCTGCTAATTCCCACTCTGTCTCATCTCCCCTATGTACAGCCGTCCCCGCCCTCCCCCTGTGTATCCCGTTACAGACAACCCCCAGCCCCCCCCACCCCCAACCCCGGGTAATTCCAACCTCCATCATTTTCCTGGGTATAGCTCTGTCTCCCGACAGTCTTTAATTCACTTTAATTCCTGGTATGGATAAGCTACTGGAATTCCATCAACTGGCTCCCAGACCCCCGGCACCTTTAACTCATGTCCGGCCAAACACAGGGCCGGGCATAGAGCAAGGACCTCCTGTGCTAACTGGCATTCTGAGCCTTTAATACACAGGAAGATCCCAGCCCCAGACACACCCCTCTCTGCAGAAAGGTGTTTCACCTGTTCCCCCCATCAGCTCCAGGGAATCAAATAGAGGGAGACACACACAAATACGCACACACTGACTGGCACAGGGACGGGAGGTGGCTCTTCAGCCTTTTGAGACTGCCCCACCCATGTTAGATTATGGCTGATCTGTCCCTTGCCCCACGGAGCCACAAGAAGACAGGCAGAGACATCGGGGAGCCGATACCCAGAGAGATTGTGAATCGGCTTCCTGTTCAGCATATCTCCACTGTTTTTACCTCAATGGGAGCTAAACTGGGGAGAGAGGGAAAGCGGGATCCCGGGTCGCAATCACCCTGTACAGCACCGAGGCAGCGAGTTCAAATCCTTTGACACCAAAATGAATTAATTTTTAAAGTGGTCGTCATTGTTGCAATGTTGGAAATTCTGCAGGCCATTGGTGCACAGCCAGATCCCACAAGCAACAGTGTGATAACAGCCGGCTGCCCCTCCTCTCCCCCTCTTATTCCCTCCCTGTTTCCCTCACTCTCCGGCATCTCTCTCTCCCTCCTGTTACTCTCATTCAGAGAGACAGATGGAGAGGGAGAGAGAAATCCACTCTCAGAATCTCACTCTCAATTCAAATGGCTGCTGCACATTTCATCTCACTCTCAAATTCACGGCACTGCCCAAAGCACCAGCATTATTCGGGAATTGTACCGGCTTCAGGCTCAGGACTTTAATTCCAGGCCTTTATGAGAGTTTTACACACAATGAATTCACTTCTAAGAGGCAGTCACTGTTACAATGCAGGGAATTCTGCAGACAAGCTGTGCACAGCAAGATCCCAGCAATTGTGACACTTCAACATTCAGTTTACCAAAGTTTTGAGTGTGGATTTCTCTGTCTGTCTCTCTCCATCTCTCTCTCTCTCTCTGTCTGCCTTTCTCCATCTTTCTCTGCCTTCCCTCCCTCACCCGCACTCCGCCTGTCTCTCTCTCTCTCTCTCTCTCTCTCTCTGCGTTTAACCTGCTACCTCCATCTATTTCTCACTCTCCCTCTTTTTCTCTCCAACTGTTTCTGCCTCAGTGTTGTAATGTAGGAATTGATGCAGGGAATACATGCACAGCAGGATCCTACAATGTGATATTAGCCAGATATCCCATCACAGTCCTCAGAAAATGCTAAACGCCATCTTTAAACTTATAACAAGCCTTTATACAGCTTCACGTTCAGCTCTTGTAATCATTGGCCCTCGGGAGCAGTTGACAATCAACGAATTAATTTTGAAAATTGTCCTCACTGTTGCAATGCAGGCACCGTGCAGGCAATCTGCATAGCAAGATCCCACAGGCATCAATATGATAATGTGCAGATAATCTGTTTTTAGCGATGTAAGTTTAGAGTTCCCAGAGAGAGGAACATTCCTGCAGTTTGAAAATCTCAAACACCCCTCTCCCTCTCTTTCTCCTGCTCCCTCCCCCACCCCGTCCACATCTGTTTCTTTTTCTCTCGATCTGGGGTTTAATCTGGATTGAAACGTCCTCTAAAGTGTTTCTGTCACCGTTTAAAACAACCTCACGTCACATTGTGGCTCCTATTGATTAAAGGTTAAAATAGAGGAAGTGCGGGGGAGAGAAAAGCAGAGGAAGATGAAGAGTAAACACCGAGAGATCCGCACTCAGACCCTCAGGAAGCCGAATTTTAAAGTGTCGTCATTGCTGTCATGTAGGAATTGCTGCAGGGCACTAGATGCACAGCAAGATCCCGCAAGCAGCAATGTGATAACAGCCTGCTACCCCACACCCCCTCTGATTCCCTCCATGTTTCCCTCACTCCCCTGCGTCTCTCTCCCTCCTGGTACTCTCACTCAGAGAGACAGATGGAGTGAGAGACAGAGAGACAGCGACAGAGAAATGCACTCTCATAGCCTCACTCTGCTGCACATTTCATTTCACCCTCAAATTTACGGTACTGCCCAAAACACCAGCATTATTCGGCAATTATACCGTCTTTAAGCTCAGGACTTTAATACCAGGCCTTCAGAAGAGCTTTACACACAATGAATTCACTTCTACAATGTAGTCACTGTTGCAATGCAGGGAACTCTGCAGGCAAGCTATGCACACCAAGATCACGGAAATTGTTACACTTCAACATTCAGTTTAACAATGTTTTGCTTGTGAATTTCTCGCTCTCTTTCTCTCTCTCCGTCTATCTTTCTCCATCTTTCTCTGTCTTCCCTCCCTCACCCATCCTCCACCTCTCTCTCTCTCTCTCTCTCTCTCTCAAGATTCATGTTCATCTCTTGTAATTATTGGCCCTCAGGAGCAGTTGACACTCAATAAATTAATTTTTAAAGTGATCCTTACTGTTGCAATGCAGGAAACCTGCAGGCAATCTGTGCACAGCAAGATCCCACAGGCAGTAATATGATAATTTGCAAATAATCTGTTTTATATTAGATTTAGAGATACAGCACTGATGTAAGTTTAGAGATCCCAGTGAGAGGAACATTGCTGCAGTTTGAAAATCTGCAAAACCCCTCTCCCTGTCTTTCTCCTGCTCCCGCCCCCACCCCATCCACATCTGTTCCTTTTTCTCTCGATCTGGGACTTAATCTGGATTGAAACAATCTGAAATCACATTGTGGCACCTATTGATTCATGGTTAAAATAGAGAGAGTGCGGGGGGAGAGAAAAGCAGTGGAAGATGAAGAGGAAACACCGAGAAATCCGCACTCGGACACTCAGGAAGCTGAATTTTAAAGTGTCCATATTGTTGTCATGTAGGAAATGCTGCAGGGCACTAGATGCACAGCAAGATCCCACAAGAAGCAATGTGAAAATAGCCAGATGTCAATCCTCAGAAAGGATGAAACTCTCTCTTTAAACTGGGAACAAGCTGCTGTTTCTGTCTCACCATTTCAAATAACGACAAATCACATTGTTGTGTGCAGTATGTTTTTTATTTCGTAAAGTTTTAAATGGAGAAGGCGAGTGTGAAACCGAGACAGAGAAGAGAAAGCATGGGGGGTGGGGGCAGATAGAGACACAGGGAAATAATGTGGATACAGAGAAAAAGCTAACCTCAGAACTGCAGTAAAATGAATTAAAATGGGCACCGTGCATCTTCTTTCACTGTAAGCTTCATTGCATTGCCCAAAACAGTAGCAAACCTCACAGACAGGGCTGGAAGGAGCAAGCGGCAAATGGGACTCCTTCCTACGGCTGCTCTTTTAACCCCAGGCTTTCAACCTGTTTAAAACTCCAGGGCCCCAATCCAGGGCCCCAGAGTGGAAATTAAACCTCGGGCTAATAAACCGACACAACTCACGTGGACCCTTTGGGTGCAGCCTGTGGACAAGGCCTCAGTCCGTCCCCTCTGGAGGAAGCTCCTGTCCAAGGATTCCTCACCCCAGACTTTCCCTCTTTTCAACTTCACCATGCAGTTTTCAAAATGAACATTCCTGAAGGCAAGAGGGAGAGAGAGAAAATGGATTCAAAGACATTGTTATACAAAATAGCACAGCAAGAGCCCAGCAATTGCCCTCAGTCACATAGATAATCTCTCAGAAACACGCACATAACAGCTAATAAACCAGAGGCTAAAAGGGTTCAGACAGTTCCCTCCACCAGTGTGTGTGCGTCTGTCTCTTTATCTCTCTCTCTCTGTTCCTATTCAGTCACCCCTGTGTCCCTCTCTCTTGCTCTCTCTCTCTGACCATATCGGGCTTTCCTCCCTCTATTTCATATATAATCCTTATTGAAAGTAGCTATAAAATATTTCTGTCTCACCAGTTAAAACAACAATAATGATATTGCAGTGTGTGGTATGTTTTTAACTATTAAAGGTTTAAATATAGAGACAGAGGGAAAGAAAGCTGGAGAGAGACAGAGAGAGAAATCTAAACTCACAACTTCAGTAAAATGAATTGAAATGGGCTCCGTACATCTTCTTTTACAGTAAAGCTTCTAACATTGCCCAAAGCACACGGATTATTGTAGAATTATAACAACCCTTTAGATAGCTACACCTTTCGGATGTTTAATTTAGTCTTGTGAGGTGGGCCCCAGAGAGGAAATTAAACATCAGGCTAATAAACAGACACAACTCACGAGGGCCCACTGGGTGCAGCCTGTGGACAAGGCCTCAGTCCGTCCCCTCTGGAGGAAGCTCCTATCCAAGGTTTCCTCGTCCCAAACTTTCCCTCTTTTCACCTTCACGATGCAGTTTCCAGAATGAAAATTCCTCAGGGGAAAGAAGGAGAAAATATTGCATTAAAATACAAACTGAGGGCATTTTTACACAAAATAGCACAGCAAGAGCCCAGGATTTCCTCTGTTAGTTACCTGGCCAACGGCAATATTCTAATACAATCAAATCACAGTTATAAACCAGACTGAGACGGAGGGAGCACACACACACACACACACACACACTGCACCAGACTGGGGAATCTGTCTACTCTCTCTAGAGAGAGTGTGAAAGGTGGGTTTTGTGATTGGAACTGAGATCTTCCTACCCAATTATATCCTGAGTGAGCTGTTTGTAAACTCCACCCCTTGAGCCTCTGACATGTAGGCCTGTCTCTCAATCTCCTGCCTCGGGGGACTGTCCATTGATATGTTAATCCCAGGACAGGACCCTCCTGACTCTTCCAGTCCATTGATATGTTAATCCCAGGACAGGAGCTTCCTGAATCATCCAGTCCATTGATATGTTAATCCCAGGACAGGACCTTCCTGACTCTTCCAGTCCAGTCACTCGCCCTCACTCTGTCTGTCTCTCGCTCTCTCTCTCTTTCCCTCACCCTGTCTCTCTCTCTCTCTCTGAGATGATTGACTTCCAACAAAAACAACCATTTTCCTTTGTGCTCGGTATGATTCCAACCAGCGGAGAGTTTTCCCTCTGATTCCAACTGACTGCAATTTTACTCGGGCTCCTCGATGCCACACTCGGTCAAATGCTGCCTTGATGTTAAGGTCAGTCTCTCTTCCTAGTAGCAGACAGGAGTGAATCGTTCCCTTTGACCCGTTGTGTACTGAACACGCTCTGTTTCTACATAGCCTGATACAGGACTGTACACGGCCGATTAATGTAGCCCATCAAACACTCCCAGAACAGGTACAGCACAGATTAGGAACAGAGTATAGTTCCTTCAACATTCTCTCTCTCTCTGTCTTCCTCTCTCTGTCTCTCCCTCCTGCTGTCTCTGACATTAGGAGAGAAACAGAGGGAGAGAGGGTTAGATAGGTAGAAAGAAAGAGTGCTGTAGAGAGGGACAAGGTTGGAGAGAGAGAGATTGTTGGGGTGGATTGAAAGGGAGAATGTAAGATATAATAATTTGATGTAATCCTTCAGTAACGTGTGCACAAACATTTAAGAGATAGGTATGGAGAGAGAAACATCGGGTAATATCCAGAGGGAATATCTTCCATTTTAAACATCCAGCAAGCTATTCCACTGTGGCAGCCATCACATCCTCATGCTATTTGTTGTGGGCATTTTGAATCTATGTCCCCGCTCATGGACCTCTGTGCTAAGGGAAATAAGTCCTTCCTATCCACTCTATCGAGGCCCCTCATAATTTTATACACCTCAACTCAATCGCGCTTCAGCCTCCTCTGTTCCACATAAAACAACCCCAGCCTGTCCAATCATTCCTTTGGATTTCTTTGCAAGTTTGGAACTCTCTTCTGCAAACAGGAATTCATGCTGGCTTATTTGTTATTTTTTAAATCTGGGATGGATAGATTCGTGTTAACCACAGTGGGGTCAGTCTGCTCTCCCCGGGGTCAGTGATACAGACACAGTGGGGTGGCTCTGCTCTCGGCGGGTCAGTGATACAGAGACAGTGGTGTCAGTCAGCTCTCCCCCGGGTCCCGCCTTGGTAACTTACTCCCATCTAAGTACCCATCCCCGAAACAGACTCCCATCTCAATATGCCCCGCAATAGACTCCCATCTAAATGCCCCCCACCCCTGCCCCCCGGGAACTGACTCCGGGGAGAGAAGACCCAGTATTGCAAGAATTAGCACAGGCTGCCCAGTCTGAATGTGAAATAGTCGGAGTCCCTGATTGCTACTATTTAAAGAATGAGATCCTGATGAGGAAATGGAGTTCTACTCACAAACCAGAGGGCCAGGAGTGGACAGTAGTTCACCAGTTAGTTGTGCCACTGAGGTACCGGAAAGAAACATTAAGAAGGGCCCACGAGACTACAGTGGCTGTACATGCCGGTATATGTAAGACCAAAGCCCACATAAGACAGCAGTTTGACTGGTCGAAACTCCACAAAGATGTGGTGGAGTACTGCCGGAGTTGTAACATGTGCCAGGCTGAGGGGAAACCGCAATCTAGACTGAAACCTGCACCCCTGAGCCCCGTACCGGTGTCAGGAGGACCCTCCAGTAGAGGGCTGGTGAACTGTAAGGGACTCCCACCGAGAACAAAACGGGCCAGGCAGGCACATGGCTGGCAAAAGTTTAGAAAGAGAAGGGGAAAAGGGTGCCAAGAGAGCAGTTTAAATGAACCTCAGAGGTAATAATCACAAAAGGTTCGGTTGCAGGTACAGCACGTAATTAGAAACGAGAATAGAATGTTATCATTTATCGTGGGAGAAATTGAAAACAAAAGTAGGGAGATTATGCTTCAGCTATACAGGGCATTGGTGAGACAACATCTAGAGTAATGTGTATATTAATCTCCTTATTTAAGGAAGGATGTAAATGCGTTTGAAGCTGTTTCAATAAGGTTTCCTAGACAGATACCTGGAATGGGCGTGTTGTCTTATGAGCAAAGATTGGACAGGCTAGGCTTGTGTCCGCTGGAATTTAGAAGTGTAAGAGGCGAATTGATTAATACATATAAGATCCTGAGGGGTCTTGACAGGGTGGCAGTGGAAAGAATGTTTTCTCTTGTGGGAGAATCTAGAAGTAGGATCACATTTAAGACAGAGATGAGGAGATTTTTGGTTCTCTCAGAGGGTTGTGAGTCTTTGGAATTCTTTTCCGCAAAAGGTGGTGGAAGCAGAGTTATGAACATGTTTTTGGAAGAGGTAGATTGATTATTGATAAGAAAGGGGGTGAAATGTTATCGGGGGTAGGCAGGAATGTGTAGTCATCAGTTCAGTCATGAATTAATTGAAGGGCGGAGTAGGCTAGAGGGGTCGAGTGACCGATTGCAGCTCCTAATTTGTGTGTTCATATGTTCTCATTGCTCTGCATCTAAATTTGAAAATAGCGTGTCCAATCTTCCTCATAATTCATTGCTGGCCATCCGGACAGTAGGAGGTTCAATTTGAGAATTGCCTAGGCCTCCTTCTGCCTCATCCTCACTATTCCTTTCAGTGTTCACTGCCCTTATTACTTGAGTTACCGGTTCCTCCTTCTGGCCATGATATTGATTTAACATATTGATATAACACAGCTGATTGTTTTTTCCAGTGATCTGTGGTTTCAGTCAAATAATTTACTTTACCAATTCTCTTGACCACTTTATATGCACCATCAAATCGTGCTTTCAGCAGTTCACCTTGTAAAGGCAGTAATACTAAAACTTAATCACCAGGTAGAAATGTTCGGGTCTTGGCATGCTTGCTTGCTCATTTCTTCATAGCTGTTTGGGAAGCTTCAAAGTGTACATAATCCAGCACAGAAGATCTGTCCCTCTGTTCTAAATCAGTTTTAGACGACCTGCAATATCATGTCTATAAACTAATTCAAAAAGACTAAAACAGGTAAATTAATTAGGTGAATCTCTCGTGGCAAACAAAAGAAATTCCAGCCCTTTATGTTAATCATGGGGATAATCATGACAGTATCCCCTGATCATCATTTTGAGGGTCTGATGGTACCTTTATAAAACTCCTTGTATCTGTGGGGGGTATTCGGAACGCTTTAACTGTGATATACAGCGAGAAATAATCTGATCAGGGTCGCCACTGTCAAGCAGGATGTCTTTGATCCTCTCTATTTCAGCATCACGCTTTCATGGTGAGCAAAATGTCTGGGCCCTATGAACGTGCCTAAGACAGTTATTTTTGGCCCTGAAAGTGCCCAGTCTACCTCAGATTACACTGGAATGGTAGCGAATCTCAATAAATGTTGGCAACTCATAAAGCCGGCTGTTTCGCGCTGCTGCTGTGCAGGAGCAACATTTGTGATGTTCGCCACTAACAGGATGCTGCCCTCAAGTACAAAAGATGTTCTGCCTATTACACAAATGAGTAATGTGCAATAGAAATTTCAATACAAGTGTGATGCTATGTATATACGCCATACTCCGAAAGACTGGCAGATCACATCAAACAACATGTCCCTTCCGCTATTCGCAATCGGCAAATTACAGACTTTACCTAACCAGCCCATGCTTGCAAAACGCAAAACACAGTGTCCAACATTAGATGTGATTCTGAACTGGACAGAAATAATCCTGAGCATGCTAAGAATTACACTGACAACCAATTTAAGATTGTCTGTCGGGCTCGCAGTGTGGTGCCTTTGCGTGTGCTGGAAGCTACATACATTAGTACACAGGGCCTTGTTCTTTGCAAACAGAAAGAACATGTACACACATTGCGCCTGCTCCAGCTAAACAAAATAAGTGGCAGTCATTCGCAGATTCATTCCTCAGGGCGAAGCCTTGACCAATCAGAATAAAGCTGCCTAGTTTAAATTTCAAACAAAATCTTGGCATTTTACTGTCAGTCACCTTAATCTGGTACATTCTCCATGGCAACGCTTCTACCAATCAGTGTTCACTTGTCAATCAATCAGCAGTCTCTTCCCATACATTATAAATTTGATGCTTTCCCTTATGTTGGTAATCTTGAGAATTGTAGTGATGAGTGCAAGATGAAGAGCTTCGACAAAATGCTTCTCTTTTCATCAGTACTCAGGTTCTGTGCTACCAAACGATTATTTAATTAACATAAGTCAAAGAATTTGAGTAAAATAGACGCAAGACTGAGGAAAGCTTTCTGTAACTTATAAGAAAGCAAAACGGGCGAACAATGTACATAAGGGAAAGGCCTGGGCCACATTTGACTCCAATCATACACTGATTCATAATGACCTCACAGCAACTTAGGAATGGACACGTTTAAAGAACTTTTCATGACTTCACTGTGGTTCGATTCTGTAGCAGGGGTGGAAGCCTGATTGCAGGAATTAAAACATGTTGTTCTGAGAAAGATGGGCATAAATGTGGGAGGTGAAAACACGGACAAGTAGTTTAGGGAGGAAATGGAGGTTGGAGAAGAGGCGGACATTTTCCAGTACAGTGGGTTAATAGTTGACTTTTTGAGGAGAGAGGGTGATGATTGTCAATTGGAAAGAAAGAGGGACAGAACATGAGGCGAAGGAACTGTTAACCACATTAGCTAACATGGAAGCGAGGAAATGCCTCATCTCCATCCATCCAAGCATCCACCAACTTGAAGCACCGAGGTTATCGGCTCCTATGCTGAGCGCATCCCATTCCCTCACCCTGGTCACTCTTCCTGTGCTCAGATCAACACCGTCAGATTTGGAGTGAGAAAGAGAGAGAGAGTGAAAGGGAGCAGTATCCAGGTGGGCGGAAAGGATTGGGAGATGCCTCCAAAATTAAAACACATATAACCAACAGACATGAGAGGATTTCCAGCATCTGCAATGTGTAGTCTTTTAAGAGCACGTTTATTTCTATCTGGGAAGATGTGAGTAGCTGAAATTGAAACAGTGGAAGTGGAAGAGAGATTTTGGCTGCTGCTCCATCTCCTTTCCTGTAGGAACCAATCTGACTCTTCTCCTGCCCCTTTCCATCCGGTCACCTGTAAAGGCCACCTCTCGCTTGCCACCTCCTTGTACGTTGTCATGTGTGACCTCTACCCTGCCAAGGTCATCCAGCTATCAGTCACTGCTTATTAATCGTCTCACTCATCTTTTTTTTTTTAGAATTAGAACATTACAGCGCAGTACAGGCCCTTCGGCCCTCGATGTTGCGCCGATCATCTGACCTACACTATTCCATTTTCATCCATATGTCTATCCAATGACCACTTAAATGCCCTTAAAGTTGGCGAGTCTACTACTGTTGCAGGCAGGGCGTTCCACGCCCCTACTACTCTCTGCGTAAAGAAACTACCTCTGACATCTGTCCTATATCTTTCACCCCTCAACTTAAAGCTATGTCCCCTCGTGTTTGCCATCATCATCCGAGGAAAAAGACTCTCACTATCCACCCTATCTAACCCTCTGATTATCTTGTATGTCTCTATTAAGTCACCTCTCCTCCTCCTTCTCTCTAACGAAAACAACCCCAAGTCCCTCAGCCTTTCCTCGTAAGACCTTCCTTCCATACCAGGCAACATCCTAGTAAATCTCCTCTGCACCCTTTCCAAAGCTTCCACATCCTTCCTATAATGCGGTGACCAGAACTTCACACAATACTTTGGCATGTGTTACCCCACCCCCACCACACCAATATATTGTGGGTAATCCAGCTGTCAGTCCCCTCTTGCCTGTTCGGAATAAATATTGCATTTATGGACTGAAAACACCGAGACCGCCTCAGCGCTACCCTCAGTTGTTTTGTGTTATCCATTAATTGAATAATTGATGTTAACAGATATTTCATGCCGCTCTTGAGCTGCTCTCTGAACTTGGACTGGGTCGCTCCATAAATAAATGTGTTTGTGCAACAACTTAAATTTAACAACATCCATCCTACTTCTAGGAATATATATTCAGAATCATTGTACTTACTGGGATGTTTTCCCGCAATGTTATAATACAAGAAATGTAGAACATGCATCAACCACAGAAGAATGAAGCTGCCCGATATTGTGAAGAGTAAAATCACACACTTCCTTCTGCTCACCATTTCTGGGTCACTGCGATTCTCTCCCTTACTCTGACCCCTCAGTCCCTTACGGACTCGACTGGCCACTAAAATGTGTCTGA
Source organism: Heterodontus francisci (assembly GCF_036365525.1). Lineage (NCBI taxonomy): Eukaryota > Metazoa > Chordata > Chondrichthyes > Heterodontiformes > Heterodontidae > Heterodontus > Heterodontus francisci. The sequence goes on from NC_090391.1 coordinate 46,202,629, forward strand.
CTGTCAGAGCATTAAGCAACATAATGAAAGTGAATGGGAGCAATGGGGTTACAAACACATCAGATCAGTTAAATCCCACCCATCCAGGCTCAGTGATGTAGCTTTGCATTGGATAACACAACCACCTGACATTGTCAATTATCTCTCCAGGTTTATATACAAAGTAGTAGGGAACGTTTTCTAATCAGAGAAGAATGCAAGTTGTTCCTGGAGCCACAGCTGCAAATTTCTCGGTGCAATATTTTGTTTTCAGCTTCTCGCAACAAATGGCCACAAATCGATCAAATGTGAAAGTGACGGTGAACCACACAGAACAGTCTGTGGCTGTACGTTTCAGGACAGCAATAATGCTGCACACAGGACCGATCTCCAGGAAAGACCCCGGGAAATAATAGTATCTGATCCGGAACACTATGACCGCAGTGATAATGACCAGTAGATCTGCCATTGCCATGGCCACCAGTTAGCGAGTAGTGCAGGTGGAGATTCCGCACTTTCCATGGGACAGGATCACAATCGCCAGTTAATTAACTGTAAGAGAGAGAAGGAAAAAGAGACGGGAAATTACTAATCAAATATTCTCCGTGTCTGACCTAGAAAGTAAGGACAGGATTTCATCACCAAATCAAGAGGGCGTGTGTGGGTCAGACGGTAAAATTGTAAGGATCTCAGCCTCAGGCATAACACATGGTCGATCCACCCACATCCATATGTAACTGAGTGGGGAGAGGGGACAGGCAGACATTTGCTCCCAGTGGGCAGATGGCAATCTAAGTATTTTAAAGACACTGGAAGTCTCTGATTTAATCTTTTTTACAGATTTAATTCTGACAGACCAAGTTTCCCCGATATACGTTCATGCCACCTACGGACGCACCCAGGATTACTAATGGGACCTGTTGCCCCATCTAGGATTGGATAGCACCCTCGGTAGAGGTTCCACCCTCCCAATGATCACAGCCCACCTTCCCCTTGATCATACCCATCACTCCCTCACTGGGATTGGACAGCACCCTCAGGATAGGTTCCACCCTCCCAATGATCACACCCCACCTTCCCCTTGATCATACCCCATCACTTCCTCTCTGGTATTGGACCGCACCCTCGGGATAGGTTCGACTCTCCCAATGGTCACACACCACCGTGCACTTGATTATACCCCATCACTCCCTCTCTGGGATTGGATATCACCCTCGGGATAGGTTCCACCCTCCCAATGATCTTACCTCACCTTCCCCTTGTTCATATCCCATCACTCCGTCTCTGGGATTGTACCACACCCTCGGGATAGGTTCCACCCTCCCATTGAGCACAGCCCACCTTCCCATTGATATTATCCCATCACTCCCTCTCTGGGATTGGAGCGCTCCCTCGGGATAGATTCTACCCTCCCAATGATCACACCCCACCTGCCCTTGATCATACCACATCATTCCTTCTCTGGGATTGGACAGCACCTACACACATCGGAACTCACCACGCATGGATATGGACTGCATCTTCTCTGGATTCTGACCCAGCCTGTACTGGAACACCATCTGGGACTGAACTCCCTTTCCTTGGACCAGACCATACTCCCGCTTCGGAGCCCCTACGGAAAAGGTCCCCCTTCCTATCGTGGATCCTACACTGCCCCGCTTGCTCCCAATAACAGACTCAGAAGAAACTCCAGGAGAGGAGAACCCTCCCCTCCTTTGCAGATTGGACACACGCCCGCTCCTCCTTCACGAAGCCTGAATCTTACAATGCTTCAGGATAGGAGCCCTCTTACTGCAATGGAAGTCAAACATTCCCCTCCCTTGTTAATCCCATTCAGAATCACAGTATCACAGAATAATACAGTGCAGAAGAGGCCTTTCGGCCCATCGAGTCTGCACCGATGCATTAAACACCTGACCTGTCTACCTAATCCCATTTGCCAGCACCTGACCCATAGCCTTGAATGTTATGAAGTGCCAAATACTCACCCAGGTACTTTTTAAAGGATGTGAGGCAACCTGCATCTACCACCTTCCCAGGCAGGGCATTCCAGACCATCACAACCCTCTGGGTAAATAAGTTCTTCCTCAAATCCCCCTTAAACCACCTGCCCCTCACCATAAAATTGTGACCCCTGGTAAATGACCCTTCAACTAAGGGGAACAGCTGCTCCCTGTACACCCTGTCCATGCCCCTCATAAACTTGTACACCTCAATCAGGTCACCCCTCACACTTCTCTTCTCCAGCGAAAACAACCCAAGTCTATCCAACCTCTCTTCATAGCTTAAATGTTCCATCCCAGGCAACATCATTGGACTCAGGCCTCGTTCCAAGAGTGGATAACCTTCCCGAGGCTGGAGATCAGATATTCAAACTACCCCTCCATTGCCTCAACTCAGCCCACGCTTCAGGATAGCAGATCCCTCTCCGAGCTTGGGGTTCAGAGATTCAAACTACGCCTCCATTGCCTCAACTCATCCCATGCTGTAGGATAGGAGACCCCTCTCTGAGCTTTTGGATCAGATACTCAAACTACCTATCCATTGCCTCAACTCAGCCCATGCTTCAGGATAGGAGACCCCTCTCCGAGCTTTGGAATCAGATACACCCTCTCCCTTGCCCTTCCATTTCCCCCTCCCTGTCTCAAGACTTGGACCATACTGCAGGACTGGCCATCCTTCAACGGGCTTGAGGATTAAACACTCCTCCTCCCTCCCACCAGACGAGGACTATGTTCTTTGACAAGAGATGCAGTCCCAGGGTTCGGAATCGACAGCCCAGCGAACAGAAATATCCCCACTCACTCCCGCTCCCGAATTGGGAATTGGACAACACCGATATCAGGCAGCTTCCCACATCCTCCATGACCAGGCTTTGGACTGCTGTGGTCCTGAGGCCTGATTAAGAGAGCTCCATGCCCGACTGGATGCCAAGCCTGTCAGTCATCAACAGGTGGTTTGTGGAGTAAAGATCTGAAACTCTGCTTCCCATTTATGTCACTCACTGCTTTTACTAACCAGGCCGGGCTATGGAGCAAAAAAAATGAAACTGCTGAAAATCTAAGAAAGAAAGGAAAATATTGAGAACACTTAGAATGATGTTGTGTTGAAAGTGGCGAATGGAAGGTCTCGGTGGAAGATAAGGACAAGGGTGGGGGCGCGGTGGGAACGCTACTGTGGTTCTAGCAAGGAGAAAAATTGTGAAGGCAGTAATCTGGTAAGTGAAATATACACAGTCGTGGGCCCTGTTCACCAGAGTGGAGGGGAATCCTCGGCTGAGGAATAATGAAGACATTTCAGAAGCACTGTTGTGGAAGTTAGCATCGTTGGAACAGATGGAATGGAGGAGGAGAAACTGGGAGAATGGAACAAAGTCTTTCCAGAAATCGGGGTAGGAGGATGCATTTCCAAGGTCGCTGTTGGAGTCGCTAGGATGGTAATAGATATTAGTGGACAGCCAATTCCCTCAAATTGAGGTAGAGAAGCTGAGGAAGGGAAAAGAAGTGTAAGAAACGGGTCACGTGAAGACCAGAGAGGGTACATATTAAAAGTAAAGCTCGTGAAATTTCTAGTTCAAGGTTAAAGAAGGAAAAGACATCAAAGTATTGGGAAAATATGCGAACGAGGGGCTCTGAGTAGGATTGTAGCAAAGAATCCTCCATATATCCGACACAAAGGCAGTATAGCTGGGACCAATGCGGGATCCCATAGCAACACCATTTCATTGTGGAATATCCGAATGTTTACACCCGAGGTCCACACTTGTAATTTGCAGCAGGGAACCTGCACAGTTATCAGGATGAGGAATGTGTGAGGGTTTGCATACCAGAGCCAGTGAGGAAGAGAGGGGTTTGCACTGGAATGGCGAGTGAATGAAAAAAAATGAATTCATTCCAAATGGGGCCTTCAGAATGCACCAGCAGAGTATTATGGAGGGAAACTGGCCAGGCAATGGCCTCATGCTGTCTTTCAGGCAAGATTCAATCCAGTGCAACTTTAAGGATAGCTCAGATTTCACATAATTGTTACAGTGCAGAAGGATGCCCTTCGGCCCATCAGGTCCGCACTGGCTCTCAGAAAGAGCAAATCACTCAGTTCCATTCCCCTGCTTTCTCCTCGTAACCCTGTACATTCTTCATTTTCACTCCCTTTTGAATGCTTCAATTGAACCTGCCTCCACCAAGTTCTCAGGCAGCGCATTCCAGACCTTAACCACTCTCAGCGTGAAAACGTTTTTGCCCATGTCACTTTTGCTTCTGTTACTAAATACTTTAAATTTGTGCCCACTCGTTTTCGATCGTTTCAGTATCGACTCTGTCCAGACCGGTCATGATTTTGAATACCTCTATCAAATCACCTATCAGCCTTCTCTTATCCAATGTATCTTCATAACTGAATTTACTCAACCCAGGAAGAATTCTCGTGAAATCTTTTCTGTACTCTCTCCAATGCCCTCACATCTTTCCTCAAGTGTGGTGCCCAGAACTGGACGCAATACTCCAGCTGAAGCCGAACTAGTGTCTTATACAAGTTCAACATAACTTCCTTGCTCTTGTAATTTATGCCCCTGTTAATATAGCCCAGGATACTGTATGCAGTATGCTGGACTTTGGACCAGGCAGGCGCAGACTGCTATGGACACACAGGTAAATGGACCTCTGGAGTGCAGATCTGAGCACAGAAGGAAAGAGGTCTCATGTGTTGTGGGACAGTCAAGCAGAATGAAACAGTGCATGAGGATTCAGAGACTGAAGAAGGAAGAGAGAACTCTGAAAGGAAGAAATAAACTCTCAATTAATCGTGAAAAATCAAAGATAAAACTTCAAGTGGGGAGACATTTGATAAAGTAATCGAAGAGAGGGTGAACTCTCTGGTTAGGGTGGATTGCATCAATACAGACTAAAAATGTTTAGGAACGAGAAAACAGAGTAATGATTACCTTATCATTTATAATCGTCAGAATAGAGAATAGTTCCAGAGGACTGATCGAAAGCACATGTGATTCTTTCATTTAAAAAATAAGATACAACAACTGCAAGAAAATGTAGACCTGACAGCATAACATCAGTGATAGGAAAGATAATAGGATCATTATTCAAAGATGCAATAGAAAGCACCTAGAAACACATAATATCATATAGAGTAGTCAGCACATATTGTAATAGAATGTTTGAATAAGTATTGGAACGTGCAGATAATCCAGTAGATGGAATATACACTGATTTTCAAAAGACCTTTAATAAGGTACCACACAGCAGACTCATGGCTAATCTCTCAACACGTGGAGTTAGGGGACAAGCAGCAGAATGGACAGCAAGTTGTCTACAAAAAACAGAAAAAAGGGAGTAGCCTTAAAGGTATTTACCTTTATTGGCAGAAGGTGGGAAGTGATACTCCCCAAACACTGGCACTGAACCAAATGCAATTCACCATTACATCATTGACAAATATAAAATTTGCAGAAAAATCCAAATTAAGAGTAGAATTAATATAGAGGAAGAGTGCAAAAGAAAACCTGAATACATTAATATAATTGCACAATGGGCATTTAAGTGCTGCAGTTGTGCAAAGCTTTGATAAGATCGCCTCTGGACTCGTGTTTACAGTTTTGATCTCTGTACCTAAGGAAGGATATACCTACCTGAGAGAGGATGCAACACAATGTTTCACGAGATAGTTTCCTGGGATAAGAGAATTGTTGCATGGGGAGAGATTGGGTAGAATGGTTTTATATTTGCTGGAGTTCAGAAGAGTGAGAGGTAATCTAATTGGAACATACGAGATTCTAAGGAGACTTGACAGAGGCTTTCAGAGGTTGATTCCTCTGTCAGGACAATTTATAGCTAGGGAGCATAGTCTCAGAATAACGAGTTCTCAATTGTGTACTGGGATGAGGAGAAATTTCTTCACTAAGATGGTTTGAATCTTTGAAATTGCCTACTCCAATGCGCTGTAGATATTCAGTTGTTGAGTATATTTAACATAGTGGTCGATAGATTTTTGGACTCGAAGGGAATCTCAGGATAATTGCAATGTGTAGGAATGTAGGGTTGAGTTTGTGGATCAGCCATGATCTTAACTAATTTCGTTGAATTTTCGAGGGGCCGAATGGTCTGCACACGTTCCTATTTCTTATTTTTCATTCGTATTTAATTCATTATGAAGCATAAATCTCAAAATCTATTCTGTAAGAATATTTATTTAATCAGTCAGTAAGTAAGAAAAAGTAACATTCAGCGAACAAAGTGACGAGCTGATAGCGTTAAAAATATTTGGCTAGAACGATTAAACTCATAAGATCTGACAACATCCTAATAACACTATAAAATCACATTTCCTAATCATAATTGTACTGGAAGTTGCACCAGTTCATACTGAGGAATTATTCACACTGTTACCACATCCTGTCTCTCCTCCTGTTCTGTTTCCATCTCCTGTTCATTCTTGTTCTTTAACATTCCTCTCTCTATCCGTCTTCACTGTCTCCCAATCTCTTAGATATACTTTCCTCATCCATTCAAACTAAAATCCTGATCCTGCATTCTGTTCACTATCTATTGTTCAATGGTCCCAATCCCAGTGTCAGTTTGTTCAATGGTGAAGCCGCTGTGAGTAGTTTCACATTTCACAAGACACACTATCCTCCATCACTTTACCTACGCTCTTCACTTCATCTGCAATGCATGAAAAAAACAGAATCTAAAGCCTCTTCCATGACACACCTCACAATAATTGAAATTCCTTCTTCTAGAATGATAAAGTGCGGCGATAGATGGTGAGGTTACTCATTTCACAGAACAGCACCATCACCGCTGCATCTTATAGTCCACAGATAAATAGAAGTACTCATGATTTCAACAGATACAGTGTAACCCGGATGCATCACATCAGTGATTTCCATTTTAAAATGAAGTTCAGTGACAGTGCATTCATCGTCAGTGAAACAGGGAAGGAAATGTGAAAGATTTAGCAGAAAAATCAGATCAGTATCCAAGCATCTGATGCGTCATTGGAAACACGCACACAATTAAATAATATTTAAAAACAGTGATAACCAATAAATATTTTGAAATCCCAATTGAACTGAACCATGTTATTGCGGAGGAAGGATATTGTGTTGCCTCCTTGTAATACTGGTACCTTGAACTGCCCGATTATCAATCACTGAAAAAAAAAATCATGAAAATATTGCAGGACAGGTGAGTCACAAAACATTAAACTGTTGACAGCTCCTGATAGCCTGATTCCTGTTCTTAGCCCTGACACCAGATTCCAATCCATTCAGGGTAGAGACAAATCCAGCAACATTACAAGATTTTGATAAACATACATCATTATTGAAATAGTGTAGCTTCTACAAGACTAAAAGAGCAGAGAGTGAGGATATGCCATCATTCAACTGCTGGGAAAGCGCAGACAGCTTTGTAAAACACACAGTCAGAAATAATACTGAGTACAGTAGAATGGTTAACACTGCTTTACATCACAAACAGACGAGGTAACGGCATACCAGGAACGCCAACAACTGCAAGAGTAGAATAATAAACTTCTTCTGTCTTATTGAGTAGTGCACGTCTCATGTCTGTGAGAATCAGCAACTTATGCTCCAGTAGGCACTCTGAGCTGATTCATTCCAGTGTGTCCTGATTTATACAATGGTTAATTCTCCACTGACATGATTATATCCCGGATCATTGCTATTCATTACACTCATTTGAACAAACATATCATATCAGCAGCTTTGAGTCTGATGTAAATAATCAGGTGGCTAAAATACTAGCATCTCAAAGTCCAGGACATTGTCCTAGGCATCTCTCAGTAATAGGATTGAAAGCAATAATCATTCTCGAACCGATTGCACAACAAGCAACAGCTTAATTTATAGTGTTTGTTTGATTTTATTAACCCTGTTCACTGTTGCCGATTCAATTATAAATGTACCTGATTTCTCAGCAATGTACACAGAATCTATGGCCAGAAATAGAACTGCTTCACTCTGTTTCTGCTGTTTTCCAGTTAATATGAGATCTTCGAGCTTTGATACAGGACAGTAAAATGTCACATTCATGATTGCAGCCTAGAATTTACTCTCGATGATATTAGGGGATGAATACTGAAATTGCCCGTTTGACATTCCTCTCACTGCTCTTTTACTGCGTATGTTTACCTGTTTCTTGTACATTGGTTAATAGCTCTAATAAAATTAGATTTGTGTCTCCTCCTGACTCCACTTCACTCCCGACTGCACAAATTGCCTTCACCTTTCACCAATGTCAACTGATCTAAAACTCTGTAGTCCATTACCAGTTCACATCAAGTCTCTCTCTCCCATCACTCTGACTCTCATATCAGCCAGATCAGCCATAATCATTTTAAATGACGGAGCAGGCGCGATGGTCTATATTGTCTACCCCTGATCCTATTTCTTTTGTTCTTGTGTACTTTTGTATTCTCACTGACCCATATTTGCTCCCAGTCCCCTAACGCCTTAAATTCATAATTCTCTTACTTTGGATAAAATTCCCCCATATCCTCACCCCTCCCGATCTCCAGACTCTGCTTCAAACCTACAGCAATCCCACTCGTGATCTCTCCATACTTCTGGCGCTCTCCTTCTTCGTTGGGACTCCTGTCACTTAGTTACATTCTCATTGATTCGATTTTAGGCAGAACCTCTCCTATAATGGCTTCCCTTCCCACAACATTACTGTTACTTCTGGAGTCCCTAAACTCACCATTCTTTCTCTCTTCTCTTCTTCATCTACATGCTGACAACTGGCGATATCATCTACAGACACTGGATCAGCTTCCACATGTATGCTGACAACACACAGTTCCAACTTTCCACCATCATTCCCGACGCTCCAGTACCTCGGTGCTATCAGCCTTCAACAGACTTTTTTCGCTGAGCTGCAATTCACTCCAATAAAACATGAGGAAGAGTGAGACCTGTGGTCCAACAAAAAACAGCAAATCCTGTCTCCAATTACATCCCCCTTCCTGACGGTTGCCTCAGGCTGATTGTGATGTTGTGTAACCTCTGATCCCTGTTCATCTATGGCCTGTGCTTCAGACTTCATGTTGCCTCCATCACAAAAGGCAACTATGCCCGCCTCCATAATATCACCAGCCTCTGACCCTGCCTCAGCCCATCAGGCATTGAAATCTTCAGTCACACATTTGTCAGTTCCAAATTTTCGGTCCTCTCCTCCAATCTGTCACCTGTTCATTCCTCTGACACTGATCTCTTTGTGGGACTTCCCTTGCTTGTCCCCAGTCTTACCAATCCTATCAGAGGCACAGAATCTCAGCAATGTGTACTCCTCCTCAAAACCTTTATCATCTCCCAATGATATTTCTTCAGCTTTCCCTTCTTGCTCATCTACAAGCTCCCCACGGGTACTCTCATCCGTACTTATGGGATCAGTTGTTGCATGTCGGTTGATGACACCAGCTTTCCCTCTCGGCTCCATCTGCCAATTCTCGCCTGCTCTCTTGGTGTTGTCATCCTTCCCTTTAAATCCTTACTGCCCTGTCCCAACTCTACTGCATCATCACATTCAGCACGACAGTCAGTCTCCTATTCCCTCTCCATTCTTTCTCTTGCTTCTACTGTGGATGCTTGTGCATTCACCCTCCATTTACCCCAGACTTGTCGACCGTGGTTTCAGTCATCTATGGCTCATGCTTCAGTATTCGCTCCCTAATCCCTTTCAGTTTCGCCCCTCTCCTGTTATCAGTACGTCCAATAATCCCTTTCTTTTTGAATTAGCTGAATGGTTGTACCTGTCCACATTTAACAGGAGTGACTAGACAATCATGCTAGCAAGGTAAGAGGTATGATGTAACTCACACAGTGATTCCTTGTGTGATCTCAGTCTTGAACAGTCACCTATACAGTAAACACTTCTATGTAAAAGCTGCTGCAGCTCTAAATAGTGAACCCACAATCCTACATTACTGATCCCTTCCGGAGTGGTCAGTCTTTGTGTAAAGTCAAGGAAACGCAATATGATGACAGAGGTGGGACTTTTGAAAGCCTAAAGACTCAACCTGTTGGCACTGCTAGGATTTCTTTGATGACAAAGACAAACGGTGATGGGATTCAGAAGAGCCAAGCTATTTTTTTTTTTGAAGATCAGACCACGTTGCAGAGCTTTGAAAAGCTTTTCTTTTATCTATTTCTTTTTTTCTCAGGTCGACAGCGCAGCGAACAGCGTTTTCAAAACCCCAACTTTTTAAGCCTTCTTGCCTTCAAAACAGTGCAATCAATATCAGCTGGGTAAGCTTGCTTTCATTTCTGGCTGTGAGGTCGGGCGGTTGCAGACTGAAGTTCACTCGATAATCACGGATATTCCGAGGAACAGATTCTTCGCATCGGGAAAAACTAGAGGATGTATGAGCGAGCGGAACACTGTAAAGAGTAAACAGGCCCAGTTAGGTTGAGAGGTGCATTGAACAGTAATGTGCAGAACAGTAGTGGATTACCACATCCAGCACGAAAACTCTATAACCCTCCCTATTTCTGTAACCTCCACCAGCCCTACAGCTTTCTCTGTCTCTGTACCCTCCTAAAGACCCTACAATGCTCCCTATCGCTGTAACCTCCGGCAGCCTTAAGCTCTCCCTATCTCTGTAACCTTCACCAGCCCTACAGCTCTTCCTGTCTCTGTACCTGACTAAAGCCCCTACAATCCACCCTATCACTGTAACCTACGCCAGCACTACAGCTCTCCCTGTCTTTGTACCCTCCTAAAGCCGCTAAAGTCCTCCCTATTTCTGTAACCTTCTGCAGCCCCTACAAACCTCCCGATGTCTTTACCTATCTAACTCTGTTATCTCTTTTAGCCCCACAATCTCCCCTATATAGGGGACCTCCTCCAGCCACGGGAATCCTCCATGATCTTTGCGCTCCTCCAATTCTGGCGTCTTGAGAATCTACCAGGAAACCCCACTAACGCCACCGTATGACTCAGGGTGAGAAAGAGGTGGCAGTGATCGGGTTGGGGGAATAGAATGGATGCCAACTTAATAGAGTGTCTTCAAAAGTAAAATAAATAAGAATAATCATCTGACTTGAGAAAAGTTCCAACATCTGGAGAATTGTCTTCTCTCAGAACAGGTTTTATTTTCTGAGCAAATATGAGGAGCTCTGAATCGATGTTGTGGAGCTGAAGGAGAGACTGTGGATGTTCTTCCCCCTCCTGTTCTGCAGGGAGCGCTATGACTCCCCTTTCCCGCCTTTCCGTTCTGTCCACCAAAGATCGCCTCCTGCCCACCTCCCAGCTGCTCTTTGGTGTGCCTGTCTACCCTGCCAGGTCAGTCTATTTATGGTCATCCAGTTGACGGTCCCCTATTGCCTGCCACCCCGCTGCTCTTTGATGTATGTGACCAAACCACCCACCCCTGCCAGCATATTTTAGGTCATCGAGCTGACAGTCACCTCTTGCCTGCCACCCCACTGCTCTTTGGTGTCGGGGGGCAGAGGCAGAAGAAGTCAGAGAAAGAGACAAATAGCGTCAGAGAAATAGAGAACAAGAAATTGAGAACAGATAGGAGAGAAATAGAGAAGAGAGAAGAGAAATATAGAAGACAGAAGGCAAAAGACAGAAGAGAAATAGCGAAGACAGAAAAGAAATATAGAGGACAGAAGGCAAAAGACAGAAGAGAAATAGAGAAGACAGAAGAGAAATATAGAAAAAATAGAAGAGAAATAGAAAAAAGGTGTCACGTGCCAGAAACGACAGTAAGAGACAGAAAAGACAGAAATAAAGAGAAAAGACAGAAAAGAAGTGGAGGGAAAATAGGGGAAGGAAAGAATTAAGGGAAAGAAACGGAGACACATAGAAATTGCAGGTACCAGCGAGACAGCTAGAAAGACATTGAGAGAAGAAGGCACACAGAGAATCACACAGAGAGAAACACAAAGATTGAGAGAGAGAGCAAGAGTGAGCAAGAGAGATTGAGAGAGAGACAGAGAGTTTGAGAGAGAGAGAGATTGAGAGAGAGGAGGAGAGATTGAGAGGGGGATAGATTGAGAGAGAGAGACTGAGAAAGGGATTGAGAGAGAATGAGAGATTGTGGGAGAGATTTTGAGAGAGAGAAAAAGGGAGAGATTGAGTCAGAAGGAGGGGGAAAGGCAGAGAGTCAATAAATATGTAATACTCACCATCCCACACTGTCTACGAACCACCGTTGGACTCATAACTTCCTTCCATCAGCTCACCCATGGGGAAAAGATCCTGGACCAAGTGCATTGGAGTGGGATTTAAGTGAAATGGTCAGGACTGGGACAGAGAGAGTGAAGGATTCAGGATGGAATCTCTCTATCAAACACACACACGTTGTAATCAGCTTGCAATTCACGAGGGCACAGAGACAGAGAGACTGACACACAGAAACTCACCTTCAGATACTAGCCGCATGGAAAGAAAGAATGTAGGGTGATGTTGTCCTAATATATCCCCAGAATCTGTCACTCAAAACACCTGGTCCACCCATAGAACCCTCATACAACCAGCTCTCAGCTTCATCCAACTGGACACTCCTTCCCCGTTATGGGACAGTCCAAGGTGTAAAAATGGAATGGGAGAGGGCCAAATGGATCATTCAAGGCAGAAATCTATCTGTTTGTTTGTGTGACTCTCCCTCCCCGAAAACCCCATTGAAGAGCAGAAAAGCTGCTGTAATTATAAACCTGGAGGGGCCGGTTTGGATAATACTAATTGCATTAAATGTCTTTCACTATTCACCTCCAGTTAACAGAAAGTTCAGAAACTGACTGAAAAAGTCTCACTGCCGTTACCTTGAAATTCTGGGAAAGAGATTAAGATTGAGAGGCCTGTTTGACTGCAGTTTGAGGAACAGACAGTTTTTATTCGTATTTTTAATTCCACTTGTGGGACAAACCCTGATACTAAGCCAAGATAATGATGCAGCCAAGATAATCTTTAGAACTGGTGACATTTTGCACAAGAATTCTGTCCCATATTTGCATTTATATTTGTCAATGATTATTTGCACTTTATTTAATGTTGCTGTATTTATGCATTCGCCTGTAATCTATCAAATAATTCTTAACATTTACCAGTTAATGTTACACAGGATCAGAAATTTAATACAAATTGTATTACAGATCTTTCACTTTTCACCTCCAGTGTACAGAAAGTTCAGCGATAAATACCTCCAAATTCTGCTAGGGCTTTTGTGGCTGCAACAAAGTGTCACTTGTTTCCCATCACTTTCTGACTGTTTCTTTCCTCTGTTCTCCTGGGGGATTCAGAAAGATTTTTGTTCATCGCTTGTCCAATTTGAGGAGCTACCAGCGATTCTGCAGCTGCTGTCCTGGAGAAAAAAATTTCATTTACAGTCTTTCACTCAGTTTGGAGACATGAGGAGAGATTGCTTCCGATAGCAGAGGGGGGCCAGGAAGCAGAAAGCACAGATTCTAGGTAATTGGCAATCTCTGAACTTCAGACAACATTAGGAAAGAAACAAATAGGCAGAGAGTTGTTTTCGTCTGAAAATCACTGTCTGGCAGCTTGGTGAAAGCAGATTCAATTAAACTTTCAAAAGACATTTGCATCAACACTTCAATTCCTCTTACTGATAATAGAGAAGATACAACCGCAGAAAGTAAAGTGAGAGAGAGAGAGACAGAGAGAGAGGGGGCAGGGGGTGGCGGAGAGAGAGAGAGAGCTGGCATAATTTTAGTTATGAAGAACTCATCACAACTTATTTAGAGAGTTTTATTTGTAAATGATTGTTCAAACTTTATTTGATGCTGTTGTTTTATTTGTGCATTACCTTTAATTTCTCAAAATAATTTTGCAAACAGGAACCAATTTCATGTTCAAAGCGTTTACACAGTTTGAAATCAGCCGGTTAACACAAATTGTATTGAAATTCTTTTTTATGAAGCATCTCAAGTTTACATAAAGTAAATCTCCATCTGCTGGTATCCCTGTCTCACTGCAGTTACTGTCTCCCTCTCACCATCTCCATCTGCTCGTATCTCTGTCTCTCTGCAGCTACTTTCTGTCTCTCTGCAGCTACTTCCCCCTCTCACCATCAGCATCTGCTGGTGTCCCTGCCTCACTGCAGTTTCTGTCCTTTTCTCACCTTTCCCATCTTCTGGTGTCCCAGTCCTCCTTGCAGTTTCTGTCCTTTTCTCACCATCACCATCTGCTGGTGTCCCTATCTCACTGCAGTTATTGTTCCCGTTTCACCATCTGCATCTGCTGGTGTCCCTGCCTCACATCAGTTACTCCCTCCTCTGATCATCTCTATCTGCAGGTGTCCCTGCTTTACTGGAATTACTGCCCACTCTCACCATCTCCATCTACTGGTGTCCCTGGTTCATTTCAGTGACTGCCCGTCCTACCATCTCCATCTGTTGGTTTGTCTGTCTCACTGCAGTTACTGGCCACGCTCACCATCGCCATCTGCTGGTGCTCCTTTCTTACTGCAGTTTCAGCACTCTCTCACTATCTCCATCCACTGGGGTCCCAGCCTCACTGCAGGTGGTGCCCCTCTTAGAATCCCCATCTCTTTGTGTGCCAGTCTCGGGGCATTCAGTGCCACTCTCACCATCTGCATCTGCTGTGGTTCCTGTGTCAGTGCAGTTACTACCACCCTCTTAACCATCTTCATCTGCTTGCCTCCCTGTCTTAGTAAAGTTAATCCCCGCCTCAGCATCTGCATCTCCTGATGTCCCTGTATCACTACAGTTACTGTTCGCTCTTAACATCACCAACAGCTGGTGTCTATGTCTCACTGCAGTTGCTGCCACTCTCACCATCCGCAACTGTGTGTGTGTCCGTCACGCTGCAGCTGTTTCCCCATCTCACCATCTCCATCTGATGGTGTCCCTGTCTCATTGAAGTTACTGCCTGCTCTCACCATCTCGATCTGCTGTTGTTCCAGTCTCACTGCAGTTACCACCCATCTCTCCATCTGCATCTACCTGACTCATGGCCAGATTGCAGTTACAGACCCCCTCTCACCATGCTCATCTGCTGCTGTCCATGTCTCACTGCAGTTACATCCTCATCCCAACATCTTCATCTTCTGGTGTCCCTGTCTCACTGCAGTTACTGCCACTCTCACCATTCACATCTGCTGGTGTCCTGTCTCAGTACAGTTACAACTGCCCTTTAACTAACTCCATCTTCTGGTGTCCCTGACTCATTACACTTACTCTCCCCTATCATCTTCTCACTCTGCTCGTGTCCCTGTCTCACTTTAGTTACTGACCACCCCTCATCGTTTCCATCTGCTGTTATCCCTGTCCCTCTGTAATTACTCCCCCATTTCACCATCTCCATCTGCTGGTGTTCATGTCTCACTGCAGTTAAAGCACCCTCTCACCATCTGCATCTGCTGGTGTCCCTGTGTCACAGCATTTACAGTCCGTTTCTAATCATCTCCATCTGCTGGTGTTCGTGTCTCACTGCAGGTAATGTCTGCTCTCACGAGATGCATCTGCTGGTGTCGTTGTCTCGTTGCAGTTACTGCCCTCTCTCATCATCTCCATCTGCTGGTGTCCCTGTCTCACTTCAGTTACTGTCGCCTCTCAACATCTCCACCTGCTGGTGTCGCTGTGTCACTGAAGTCACTCCCCTCTCACCACCTCCATGAGCTTTTGACACGCATCAATGCAGGTTATGCCCCTCTCACCATCTCCATCTGCTGGTGTCCCTATCGCACGGCATTTACTGTCCCCCAATCACCATAACCACCTAGTGGTGTCCCTGTCTTATTTCAGTTACTCCACACTTTCAGCATTCCCATCTGCTGGTTTCCCTGCCTCGCTGCACTTACTGTTTCCCCTCACCATCACCCTCTGCTAGTGTCCCCTTTTATCTGCAGTTAATGTTCCCCTCTCACCATATCTATCTGCTGGTGTCCCTGTCTCACTGCAGTTACTGCCCATTTCACCATCTCCATCTGCTGGTTTGTCTGTCTCACTGCTTTTGCTGGCCCCTCTCACCATCTCCATCTGCTGCTGTCCCTGCCTCACTGCAGGCACTGGCCCTCTGAGCATCTCATCTCTTTGTGTTCCTATCTCAGTGCAGTTCCTACCCCTATCACCACTTCCATCTGCCTGTGTCCCTATCTCACTGCAGGTACTGCCACTCTGAGAATCTCCATCTCTTTGTGTCCCTGTCTCAGTACAGTTACTGCCCCTCTCACCATCTCCATCAGCTGTTGTCCCTGCCTCACTGCCGGTACTGCCCCTCTGAGCATCTCCATCTCTTTGTGCCCCTGTCTCAGTACAGTTACTGACCCTCTCACCAGCTCCATCTGCCTGTGTCTCTATCTCACTGCACTTACTGTCAACTCTCATCTACTCACTCTGCTGGTGTCCCTGTCCAACTGCAGTTACTCCAAAATCTCACCATCTACGTATGTTGGTGTTCCTGTCTCACTGCATGTAATATCCCCTCTCTCCATTTCCATTTGCTGGTGTCTCTTTCTGACTGCAATTGCTGCCCCCTCTCAACATCTGCATCTGCTGGTATCCCTGTCTCACTGCAGCTACTGCCCCCTCTCACAATCTCCGTCTTCTTTTGTCCCTGTCTCACTGAAATTACTGTACCCCTTTCACCATCGCCATCTGTTGGCGTCCATGTCACGCTGCAGGTGCTCCCCCATTTCACCATGTGCATCTGCCGGTGTCCTTTTTTCACTTCTGCAATGACTGCATCCTCTCACCATCTTCCTCTGTTGGTGTCCCTATCTTACTGCAGTTACTGTCCTGTCTCACATTCTCCATCTGCTGGAGTCCCTGCCTTACTGCAGTTACTGCCCCCACTCAGCATATCCATTTGTTAGTATCCCTGTCTCACTGCAGTTGCTTCCACCTCTCACAAACCCCATCTGCTGGTGTCCTGTCTCACTGCAGTTACTGCTCCGATCACCCTCTGCATCTGTTTCTGTCTCTGTCTCACTGCAGTTACTGCCACCCTCTCACCATCTCCATCTGCTGGTGTCCCTGTCTTACTACAGTTACTGCCGCCCTTTCACCATCTCCATATGCTGGTGTCCCTCTCACTGCAGTTAATGTCCCCTCTCACCATCTCCATCTGCTGGCGTCCCTCTCTCACTGCAGTTATTGCCCTCTTTCACCATCTCCATCTGCTGGTGTCCCTCTCTCACTGCAGCTACTTCCCTCTTTCACCATCTCCATCTGCTGGTGTTCCCGTCTCACTGCAGTTACTGCACCCTCGCCATCTCACAATCACTGTGATTTGCAGCTTTGTCCATTTTGCTGTGGGTCCAGGATGGGTTTAGTTGAGCCCAGCTCCGATTTTCAGAGACGCATTTTCCAGGAACAATTCATAAATCTTCTGCAAGGCAAGTCCTACGTCAATAGGTCAGATTATCAATGCAATATAATCTCAGAATCATATTTAAAGTCATTTCAGGGCTCAGTACAGTGAGTATAAATGTACCTTATGTACTTTGCGGCGTGAAGCTAATGGAAAATAAAATGAGATTGTGTTCCAGTGTTTGAAACCCTTCTGCTCTTTCGATGATTTCACTAATTTGACAATGATATTGAAAGGGTAATTCGCCACCTTCTTCAGCTCCTGTCTGAATTTACTCTGGGTTACAGTGTAAATCCACGTGTTGGTGCAGGAAGTGAGAACCAGCAGCATCTTTGACGCTTTTTCTGCAAAATCGTGAGTGTCAGTGGAAGAGGAATAATATTCAATATCTGCAATTTGCCTATAGATGATATACACAACCTGTGTCAACCATAACAGTAAAAACAAACTGCCGGATATACTGAAGAGTAAGATAATTGATTTTCTCCTATTCTCCATCTCTGGGTCCTTGTGATTCTCCCCATTGCTGTGGCCCCGGAATCCCCTGCGGACTTTACTGGCCAATAAAATATGCCTGACCGTCAGAACATTGAGCAACAAAATTAGAAGGAACGGGACACAAGGGGTTAAAATATACTCAAACTATTCAAATGCCCCCCATGTGGGGGAAGTATAGAAACTCGGATTATGGACACAATGCATGGGAACAGTATCAATAATGTAATATTGTTCCAGTGTAAAGTACCAGGGGACAGACTGTAAACAGCCCAACACACTCACTGTTCCCGCAATCACAGCTGCTGTTTTCTCGGTGCAGGATTGCGTTTTCAGCTTCTCACAACAAATGGCCGCAAATCGATCAAAGGTGAAAGATTTAGATTAGAGATACAGCACTGAAACAGGCCCTTCGGCCCACCGAGTCTGTGCCGAACATCAACCACCCATTTATACTAATCCTACACGAATCCCATATTCCTACCAAACATCCCCACCAGTCCCTATATTTCCCTACCACCTACCTATACTAGTGGCAATTTATAATGGCCAATTTACCTATCAACCTGCAAGTCTTTTTGGCTTGTGGGAGGAAACCGGAGCACCCGGAGAAAACCCACGCAGACACAGGGAGAACTTGCAAACTCCACACAGGCAGTACCCGGAATCGAACCCGGGTCCCTGGAGCTGTGAGGCTGCGGTGCTAACCACTGCGCCACTGTGCCGCCCCAAGAGACTGTGAGACAGACAGATACTACAGTGGCGGCAGAAATCAGAAGGAGAATGAAAGAACACAAAGGAGTAATTTGCAGGAATGAATCTGCGAAATCAATTTTCACAATCGAATTCAATATAGGTCCAGCGATAACCTTTCCCACCAGGTAGAGAGTGATACCTTTGGAGAGAGCGCGCTTTCCTAGGGGCAGGATCACAATCGCTACCAAGTTAACTGGAAGAGAGAGAAAAGGAAGCAGAGAAATTGTTGTCCAGACCTGGAGACAAAGCAGGAGTTTGACAGGATCTGGGCTGAAATTTCCAGCCTTGTTGCTGCATCGAGCAGTGAAAACTGATTCATTGACCTGGGCAGTGTTTTGCCACAGTGAAATGTTTGAAAAACAATTATTAATAATGAATTGGGAAATGGATACAGAAAATGAATAAAGTCAGCACCGGATCTACTGGAAGTACTGAGTGAGGATGCAGTACCGGTGGGGAAATGAGAAGGGGCTTTACAGAGATTGAATCCAATGAATTAATTCGCAATTTGTCTCCAGACTGCTTGTTGGGATGTTTTGGGGAGCGCGGGATGTGCAGTTTGTTTGTTGCTCTGTGTTCCGAGAACTGGCAGGCGTTGTTATCAAATGGGAAAATACTGAAAACTGCAGCTCTGTGTTTGAGTGCTCGTATCAGGCATGATCTGGAATGGCAGAGCAGGGTCGAAGGGCTGAATGGCCTCCTCCTGCTCGAATGTCATTTCCCCAGGTTTAACTGGGAGGGTGTGTCATCTCCCAAGTTTTAAAATGGGAGGGGTTGTCATTTCCCCAGTTTTAAAATGGGAGAGTGTGTCATCTCCCCAGTTTTAAAATGGGAGGGGTTGTCATTTCTCAAGTTTTCAAATGTGAGTGGGTGTCATTTCCCCAGTTTTAAAATGGTAGGGGTTGTAATTTCCCTCAGTTTTAAAATGGGATGGGTTGTCATTTCTCCAGTTTTAAAATGGGATGAGTTGTCATTTCCCCAGTTTTAAAATGGGAGGTGGTGTAATTTCCCCACTTTATAATGGGAGGGGGTGTCATTTCGACTGCTTTGAAATGGGAGGTGTTGTCATTTCTCCAGTTTCAAAATGGGAGGGGATGTCATTTCTCCAATTTTAAAATGGGAGGGGGTATCACGTCTCAAGTTTTGAAATGGGAGGGGGGTGTCATTTCCCCAGTATTAAAATGGGACGGGGTGTCATTTCTCGTGGTTTAAAATGGGAGGTGGTGTCATTTCCCCACGTTTAAAATTGGAGGGGGTGTCATTTGTCCAGTTTTAAAATGGGAGGGGGTTCATTTCTCCAGTTTTAAAATGAGAGTGGGTGTCTTTTCTCCAGTTCTAAAATGGGAGGGAGTATAATTTCTCCAGTTCTAAAATGGGAGGGATTGTTATTTCTCCAGTTTTAAAATGGGAGGGGGTGTCATTTCTCCAATTTTAAAATGCGAGGGGGTGTCATCTCCTCAGTTTTAAAAGCGGTGCGGTGTCATGTCTCCAGTTTTAAAATGGGAGGGTGTGTCATTTCTCCAGTTTTAAAATGGAAGGAGGTGTCATTTCTCCTGGTTTAAAATGGGAGGTGTTGTCATTGCCCCAAGTTTAAAATGTGAGGGTGTGTCATTTCTCCAGGTTTAAAATGGGAGGTGGTGTCATTTCTCCTGGTTTAAAATGGGAGGAGGTGTCATATCTCCAGTTTTAAAATGGGAGGGAATGTAATTTCTCCAGTTTTAAAATGGGAGGGGTTGTTATTTCTCCATTTTTAAAATGGGATGGGTTGTAATCTTCCCAGTTTTAAAATGAGAGGCGTTGTCATGTCTCCAATTTTAAAATAGGATGGGGTGTCATTTCTCCAGTTTTAAAAGGGGTGCAGTGTCATTCCTCCAGTTTTAAAATGGGAGGGGATATACTTTCTCCAGTTTTAGAATGGGAGGAGATGTAATTTCTCCAGTTTTAAAATGGGAGGGATTGTCATTTCTCCAGTTTTAAAATGAGAGGAGATGTAATTTCTCCTGGTTTAAAATGGGATGCTGTGTCATTTCTCCTGCTTTAAAATAGGAATGGGTGTCATTTCTCGTGGTTTAAAATAGGAGGGGGTGTCATTTTTCCAGTTTTAAAAGGGGCGCGGTGTCATGGCTCCAGGTTTGAAATGCGAGTGTTGCCTCATTTCTTCAAGTATAAAATGGGAGGGGTTGTTATTTCTCCATTTTTAAAATGGGATGGGTTGTAATTTTCCCAGTTTTAAAATGAGAGGCGTTGTCATGTCTCCAATTTTAAAATAGGAGGGGGTGTCATTTCTCCAGTTTTAAAAGGGGTGCGGTGTCATTTCTCCAGTTTTAAAGTGGGAGGGGATATACTTTCTCCAGTTTTAAAATGGGAGGAGATGTAATTTCTCCAGTTTTAAAATGGGAGAGATTGTTATTTCTCCAGTTTTAAAATGGGAGCTGGTGTCATTTCTCAATTTTAAAATGAGAGGTTGTGTCATTTCTCCAGTTTTAAAATGGGAGGGGGTGTCGTTTTTCCAGTTTTAAAAGGGGCGCGGTGTCATGGCTCCAGGTTTGAAATGCGAGTGTTGCCTCATTTCTCCAAGTATAAAATGGGAGGGGGTGTGATTTCTCCTGGTTTAAATTAGGAAGGAGTGTCATTGCTCCAGGTTTATAATGGGAGCATGTGTCATTTGATTCTGCTGCATTTATGCATTAGCCTGCAATCAATCGTAAAAACCTTTTTAACATTTACCTGTTTAATTTTACAAGGGTTGACATCGATGGGAAATGGCCATTTAACACAAATTGTATTAAAGATCTTAGTTTAGACAGATACAGCACTGAAACAGGCCCTTCGGCCCACCGAGTTAGTGCCGTCCATCAACCACCCATTTATACTAATCCTATACTAATCCCATATTCCTACCACATCCCCACCTGTCCCTATATTTCACCTCCAGTTAAAATAAAGTTCAGCGATAAAGACCTCCACATTCTGCTAAAGAGTTTTTACTGCTGCGTGAAGTGTCACTTGTTTTCAGGGTTCACACTAATCTATTTCATTGGAACAAACCCAACTGTAACACAATCTGTTTCCTTCATACTTTTTTAAGCGTGCATCAGCTCACCGTTAAATCTATCCTTCTCTGAAGTATAGAGTCTTATCTCTTTCAGCTTATCTTAAAACAAAAATGCTTCAAAGTGAATATTTGTCTCTTTTGCCTATTTATTACACTACCCACTAAAGTTACATTTTAATCACTCCTAGCCAATTTTTATCCGTCCAAAATTGTCGGCCATTCTTTGAAACCTCTCCCCCTTTCTCTCTCACATACATACACAGTCTTCCCTCGAGACTGGTAAACCTCCTCTGCACGCTCTCCAAGGCCTTGTCATCCATCCTAAAGTGTGGTGACCGGGA
The DNA here is from genome assembly GCF_036365525.1 of Heterodontus francisci. Taxonomy (NCBI): domain Eukaryota; kingdom Metazoa; phylum Chordata; class Chondrichthyes; order Heterodontiformes; family Heterodontidae; genus Heterodontus; species Heterodontus francisci. The sequence continues at coordinate 46,224,588 of NC_090391.1, forward strand.
TCGATCACAATACTGCAGTTGAGGCCTAACCAGCAGTTTGAATGAGGCAATTGATTTTAATTCTTTGCCTTATTTATATAAAACATCATCATCTGTAGTAACAGGCTTGCTGATGAATTTTGCTCTCATGGCAATGATCTTCAATTTCGTAGTTTTTGATGCATTACTGCAAATATGTCCTTCAGTCTGGAGGAGCTCACAGTTGTCTGGTGAGAACACTATCTGTCAATGGAAAGGAATGAGATAGAATAAAACTTTTTGCCGCTGCAATAAAGTGTCACTAGTTTCACTTTCCATCTTGACTGTATCTATCCTCTGCTTTACTGGTGGATTCAGAGGGATTTTTGTCACTTGTTCATCACTGTCCAAATTCAGGAGCTACCAGCTACTCTGCAGCTGCCTTGGAGAAACAAACAGTATTCAAAATCCTTTCATTCAGCTTGGATAAATGAGGACAGTTTGTTTCCAGTATCAGAGAGGGGTCAGGATCCAGAGAGCACAGAATGAAGGTAAATAAAAATGGGAGAGTAATGCGAGGAGATAATCAGGGGAAATAATCCAGCACAAGTTGTTCTGGTCTGGAATGCACTATCTGACAGGTTGGTGATAGCACATTTAATATCTATTTTCAAAAGGCAAATGCATCAATACTTCAATTCCTCTCACTAATAGTGGAGAAGATAACAGTACAAATAGGGAAGTGAGAGATGTCATAACTTAAGTGATGAAGAATTCAACGCAACGTATTGAGAGAATTTTTATTTGTAAATGAATGTTTGGACTTTATTCAATGTTTTTGTTTTATTTCTGTATTCTCAAAATAAGTTTTCAAACAGAAACCAGTTTAATGTTGCAAGCGATTACATAGTTGTTAAATTACCATTTAACACAATCTGTATTTAAATTCTTTCATTAAGCATTTAAAGGTTATATAAAGTGTCACTTTGAAACAAACATACGTTCCTCTAACTTATAGCAAACGTTCAAACTCTCAGGAACACTGAATCTTCCCATCAGCAATAGCTCAGTACCTCCATCTGCTGGTGTCTCTGTCTCACTGCAGTTACTGCCCCCTCTCACCATCTCCATCTGCTGGTCTCCCTGTCTCACTGCAGTTACTGTCCCCCTCTCACCATCTCTATCTGCTTGTGCCCCTGTCTCACTGCAGTTATTGCCCCCTCTCACCATCTCCATCTGCCAATGCCCCTGTCTCACTGCAGTTACTGCCACTTCACCATCTCCATCTGCTCGTGTCCCTGTCTCACTGCAGCTACTATGTATGGGTGAGAGAGAGAGAGAGCAGTTACCGGGTTGTGGGATTGGTTGGGGGATTGAAAGGGAGAAAGATTTAATTAATTGTCTTCAAAAATAAATGAATTTCTACTAATCAGCTGACCTGAGAAGATTTCGAGCATCAGCAGCATTTTGCAACAAGAGATTCTGTTTTCCTGAGCAGATGCAAGGAGCTCAGAATCAGGCCATTGGAGGAGGAGGAGAGACTGTGGCTATTGTTTCCTCTCTTGTCTTGCAGGGGTGCTCTGAATCTCCTCTTGCCCGCCTTTCCATCCGGCCCTCCACAGATCACCTCTTGTCCAATGCCCTGCTACGCTTTAGCATGTGTGACCGCCCTCACCCGCCTGTGTATTCCAGATCACCCAGCTGTTGATCAGCTTCTGAACGCTGCCCCACTGCTCTTGGGCGGCTATGACATGCCTCTCACCACCCACCCAGCCGCCAGTGTATTTAGGGTCATCCAGCTGTCAGTCACCTCTTGCCCATTATGGATAAATATTACATTCATGGACTGGAAACTCTGGGACCGCCTTTGGGCTTCCCTCAGTTATTTTGTTTAGTCGTTGATTGAATAATTGCTCTAACTGAATATTTCACCGCATTCTTGACCTGCTCTCTGAACCTGGACTGAGTGGCTACATAAATAAAGGTGCTTGTGCAGTAACCTCTTATCTGCAGCTTCAATCCAAATCGTCGAAACAAACAATCAGAATCGGTGTGATTCCTGGGATCTGTTCCTGTAACTATGTAACATAAATATTGCATACCATACACCAACCACAGAAGTATGAAGCTGCTGCATATGGTGAAGAGCAAACTCATATACTTCCTTCTGCCCTCTATCTCTGGGTCTCTGAGATTCTCACACTTACTCTGACCCCTCAGTCCCTTACGGCCACTAAAATATGTCTGACTGTCAGAGTGTTGAGAAACCAAATTAAAGTGAATGGCAGCAATGGGATTGATACTTTATCAAACCAGTCAAATGCGACCCATCCAGGCTCAGTAAAATAGCTTGGAATTGAAGAACAGCCCCACGGTACATTGTCAATCATCTCTCCATGTTAAAATATAAAGTATAAGGGGATGTTTTCTAAACAGAACAGAATCCAGGTTGTTGCTGGAACTACAGCTGCAATTTTCTTGGTGTAATATTTTGTCTTCAGTTTCTGACAACAAATGGACACTAGTCGATCAAAAGAGAAAGTGGCGGTGAACCAGACAGAACAGTCTGTGGATGTATGAATTCAGGTGATGATAGTATGGCAGACAGTGGTAATGTGCAGCAAACATCGCAGGAATTGATAATAACCAATCCTGAGCGGTTTGAACGCAGTTATAATGACTAGTAGATCCACCATTGCCATGGCCACCAGGTAGCGAGTGGTGCAGGTGGAGAGTCCACACTTTCCCCGGGACAGGATCACAATCGCCAGTAAATAAGAGAGAGAAGGGACAAGAGTCTGGAAATTACTGATTCAACAATCTCCTTGTTTGACACTCACACTAAAGGCAGGACTTTTACACAAATAATACACGGGTTTTGGAGCTGGTCAGTACGATCATGACTGATCATCCATTGCAATGCCATATTCCCACATTATCCCCATATCCCATTATATCATTTGTATTTAGACATCTGTCAATCATTGCTGTAAAAATACTCAATGACTGAGCTTCCATAGCAATCTGGAGTAGAGAATTCCAAAGATTCCCAACGCTCTGAATAAAGACATTTCTCCTCATCTCTGTCCTAAGTGGCTTCCCCATTATTTTGAAATTACGTCCCCTGGTTCTAGACTCCCCAGACAGGGAAAACAACTTACCTGCATCGACCCTGTCTATCCCTTTAACTATTTTGTAAGTTTCAATGAGATCAACTCTCATTCTTCGAAACTGTAGAAAATGCAGGCCCAGCTTCCCCAATTTCTCTTCATAGGACAGTTCCACTGTCCCGGGAACAAGTCTGGTGACCCTTCGTTGCACTCCCTCTATGGTAATAATATCCTTCCTCAGCTATGGGTATCAAAACAGCACACAGTACTCCAGATGCGGTCTAACCAAGGTTCTACACAATTGAAGCAAGACTTCACTGCTCCTGTAATCAAATCCTCTTGTGATAAACGATAACATACCATTAGCCTTCCTAATGGCTTGCTGCAACTGCATGAAAGCTTTCAGTGACGTTTTGATGAAGACACCCATATACCTTTATCTCTTAGTATATACAATTAAGAGGGGCATTGATAGGTTAGGTAGGAAGAAACTTTCCCTTAGCACATGGGCCAATGACCAGGGGGCATAGATTTAAGGTTAGGGGCAGGAGGTTTAGAGAGATTTTGAGTATATATTTTTTTGTCTGGAACGCACTGCCCGAAGACGTGGTAGAGGCAGGAGCCTTCACAACATTTAAGAAGTATTTAGATGAGCTCTTGCAACGCCATAGCATGCAGGGCTACGGGCCAAGTGCAGGAAAACGGGATTAGAATAGTTAGGTGCTTGGTGGCTGGCACAGACACGAAGGGCCGAAGGGCCTGTTTCTGTGCTGTAGAACTCTATAACTCCACATCTACATTTTTCCCCTGCTGCTAAAGTGTCTCAGGGTCTCCCAGCTCTTTCTGCACTTCCCGCTGACAACACTTAAAGAACGAGAGTTAAACAGAACCTCAATTGCTGCTCCATTTTAGACATGACAATGGAGTTCTCCTCGCCTTATAACTCAGAGACAAAATTACCACCCACTGAGCAACAACTGGCTTCGATCTTTCCTTCCAAATTACATTGTTGAATGTGGCCAATGTGTCGTCCCAGGAAATTTTGATTTAAATTTATTTTCAACATAATCAGCTGAAAATGTTTCACCTACAACTCTCCCTGTCACTCACTATCTGTCTCTCTCCCTCTCTCTCTCCCTTTCTATTTCTCCCTCTGTCTCTCTCTCTCTCTCCCGCTCTCTCCGTCTCTACCCTCTGTCTCTGTTTCTATCACACTTCCTGTGTCACTCTCTCTCCCTCTCTGTGGTTCTCTCTCCCCTTTCGCTCTTCTTCTCCGTCTCTCTCTATCTATCACTCTCGCTCAGTCACTGTTTATTCCCGTCTGTCAACCCCTCTCGCTCCCTCTTATTCTGTTTCTCTGCCTCTGTCTGTTTGGGGAATTGGGGGAGGCAACAGTAATTGTGGAACTGGTGGACGGTCACCAGCAGATGGAGATGGTGAGAGGGGACAGTAACTGCAGTGAGACAGGGGCATCAGCAGATGGCGATTGTAAGTGCGGTACAGTTACTGCAGTGAGGCAGGAACACCAGCAAAAGGAGATGATGAGAGAGGACAGTAACTGCAGTGAGACAGGGATACCAGCAGATGGCGATGGTGAGAGGGGGTCAGTAACTGCAGTGAGACAGGGGCACCAGCAGATGGAGATGGTGAGAGGGACAGTGACTGCAGTGAGACAGGGACACCAGCAGATGGAGATGGTGAGAGGGGGCAGTAACTGCAGTGAGACAGGGGCACCAGCAGATGGTGATGGAGAAAGGAGGACTGAAACTGCAGTGAGACAGGGAGACCAGCAGATGGAGATGGTGAGAGGGGGTCAGTATCTGCAGTGAGACAGGGACACCAGCAGATGGAGATGGTGAAAGGAGGACTGTAACTGCTGTGAGAGAGGGACCCCAGCAGATGGAAACCATTCACTGAACATGGCACTTAAACTGCTACAGAGAAAATTTAATCATCTTAATTTCAAGCATCAGTTCATGGGTGAGTGAATGGTAGACCTTTCAAGACTGTGACCCAGTCAGAACTGAAACATCACCCATCTCCTCACTCACCTACATTCATTCACGTTCCGGCGTCCCCTTGATTTTAAAGTTCTCATCCCTTGTTTTCAAATCCCACCAGAGTCTCTCCTGTCGCCATCACTGGAAACTCCTCCAGCTGTACAACCTTCTGCCATTTCTGCACTCATCCTATTCTGGTCTCTTGGGCAGCCCTGATTTTAATTGTTCTGTCATTGATGTCCGTACCTTCAGCTGCGTCGGATGTAAATTCTGGTTCTCCCCCTAAATCTTTCCGCCTTTCTACCTTTTTCCTTTAGACATCCCTTTAAAGCCTGATTTTTTTCACTGAGATTTACTCCTTGTCCTAATATTTCCTGACGGTGCATGGTGTGAAGTGCCTTGGGATATTTCACTGTGTTAAAGGTGCTATATAAATGCACGTTGTCGTATGGAACCATCTATCTTAGTGGGTGGAGTTCCTGATAGAGTATCCTGCAAATAGCTTCTTTTTAAAAATCCTCTTCTGCCTGCTCAATGGAAAATATACTTCCATTGAGAAATATAAATTGTGAAAGCTCGAAATTAATTTTCTTGTCGTTGTTGCTACCAGGTATATTTTTGAGGTCGGTGTGTTGAAAAGATAATTCTGCAAATCTAAAGGGCAAGGAGCACATAGGTCTAAAACTTCTAAAGAAAAAAAACATACCCTGCAACAATACTGTGTAAGAACATTTGCAATGTTGTACCACTTAATTGGACTTGAGTAAATTGCGGTATTCCTTTTTGAAAATATGAGTGTTACTTTGCCCTGCAACCCTGTTACTGACTGGTTACTTCCCGGACACTAAATTGCAATCCAAAATGTTCACATCACTGTTAGAAGTGGAATACTGTGTGTGTAGTTATGAAATAGCTGTCATTCCCAGCTGGTTCTCCCTCTCTCACTCTCCCACTATTTCTGTGTGTTTCACTCAACATCTGTTTCTGCCTCATTGTAAAAACACACAAACCCTGGTGACCCCCATCCCCTCTCCCATAGAAAGATAGAAAGAGAAATCCACATTCAGATCTTAGAAAAACTGAATTACAATGGCTCCCAGCCATTTCATTTTACTGTAAAATTCAGACCACTGCCTAAACTACCAGCATTATTCAGGTATTATAAGAAACCTTTACACAGCTTCAATTTAGGACTTTTCAGTTCTGAGTCACAGAAGCACTTGGCAGTTAATGATGACTGTGTAATTGAAAATCTGAATAAAAACTGCTTGTTTATACTGCAGTCAAAACGGCCATCCAGCAAAAACTCTTTGTCAGAATTTCAAGATAACCGCAGTGAGCCATTTTCAGTCATTTTTCTGAACTTTCTGTTAAGTGGAGGTGAATAGTGAAAGACATTTAATGCAATTAGTGTTAAATGGTCATTATCCAAACCAGCCCCTCCAGGTTTTAAATTACAGCAGCTTTTCTGCTCTGTTAATGAGGTTTTTGGGGGAGGGAGATAGAGAGACAGACAGACAGGTTTCTGTCAGGAATGGCCCATTTGGGATACGGCTGGAATACCCCTCTCTCCCCCATTCTCTGTTTACAGAGAGACTCATCTTGGACTGTCCCATACCTGGGAGGGAGTGTCCAGATGTAGGAAGCTGAGAGCTGGTTGGATGAGCTGTATTATGGGTGGACTGGCTGTTTTGAGTGACAGGTTCTGGAATATATTAGGACAACATCAGCCTCCATTCTTTCTTTCCATGCGGCTGGTTTATGAAGTTGAGTTTCTGTGTCTCAATCTCTGTCTCTGTGCCCAGGTGAATTGCAAGCTGATCACAGTGTATGTGTGAGAGAGAGAGAGTCCAATCTGAATCCCACTCTCTCTGTCCCACTCCTGACCCTTTTCTCCAATTCCCACCCTAATGCCACTCTCCAGGATCTTTTTTTCAATGGACGAACTGAAGGAGGGAAGGTGTTAGAGTCCAACGATGGAGTGCAGTTCATGTGGGATAGTGAGTATGACATCTTTATTGTCACTCTCTGCCTTTCTCGCTGCTTTTGACTCAGTCTCCCTCCCTCAATCACTCCCTCCCTCAATCCCTCCCTCCCTCAATCTCTCCCTCCCTCAATCTCTCTCTATTTCTTTCTCTCACTCTCTGTTTCTCTCTCTCTCCCTCTCTGTGTTTCTTTCTCCCTCACTCTCTGTGTTCCCCCTCTCTCTCTCCTCTCTGTTCCTCTCTCCCTCTCTCTCCCTGTCTCTCTCAATCTCTCCCTCACTTTGTGCTTCTCTCTCTCCCTCTCTCTGTTTCTCTGTCCCTCTCTCTCAATCTCTCTCTCTCACTTTGTGTTTCTCTCTCTCTCCCTCTCTCTGTCTCTCTCTCTGATTTTCTGAGTGATTTTATGTCTTTCTGTCTCACTGCCTTTCTCTCTCCCTCTTTCACAATATCTGTCTGTCTCTCTCTCTCTCTGTTTCTCTCCCTCTCTCACTTTGTGTTTCTCTCCCTCTCTCTGTGTTTCTCTCTCTCTCTGTTTCTCTCTGAGTGATTGTGTGTCTTTCTGTCTCACTGGCTTTCTTTGGCCCTCTCTCTCCCTCACTGTTTCTTTCTCTCTGTCTCTCTCTCTCATTTTCTCTCTGTTTCACAATCTCTCGCTCCCTCACTTTGTGTTTCTTTCTCTCTGTTTCTCTGAGAGATTGAGCGTCTTTCTATCTCAATGGCTTTCTCTGTCCTTCTCTCTCTCAATCTTTCCGTGATTCTCTGTGTGCCTTTCTCACTGGCTTTCTGTCTGTCTCTCTGCTGCCTGCAATTTATTTGTGTCTCTATTCTTTCCCTTCGCTTTTCCCTCCTCTTTTTCTCTGTCTCTTTCTGTCTTTTCCCTATTTCTGACTTTCTGTCATTTCTCTATGTCTGACTTTCTCTTTCTGTCTCTCGTTTTCTGCCTTTCTGCCTTTTCTCTATTTCTCTGTCTCTTTCTGTCTTTTCTCTATTTCTGACTTTCTGTCTTTTCTCTATTTCTCTCTTTCCACAATTTATCCCCCCCCACACAATTTATATCCACGCCTGCAATTTATCCCCCCCTGCAATTTATCCCCCCGAAATTTATTTCTCCCCGCAATGTATTCCTCCCCGCTCCCCCCACACGTAAAATCCCCGCCCTCCTTCCACAAATTTCGCACGACAATGTTTCCACTCTGGAAAATTCCCGCCCTGCAAATACCCGCCCCCCCCCACCGGAAATAGACACCCCTCTAAATATCCCTGGTCTACAGACCCCTATTTGATATCCCCCAGTTAACTAACCCCCCAATCTAATACCCCTCCTGTGAGCAGACTCCCATCTAATACCCCTCCTGTGAACAGCCCCCCATGTAATTAACCCGCACCCTCCCTGTGATCAGTCCCACATCTACACCGCCCCGCCCGCCGAACAGACTGGAGAATCTCCACTGCCCCTTCCCATTTTAACCCTGGAGAATCCCCACTGCCCCCTCCCATTTTAAACCTGGAGATTCCCCACTGCCCCTTCCCATTTTAAACCTGGAGAACCCCACTGCCCCCTCCCATTTTAAACCAGGAGAATCCTCCTCTTCCCTTTTTAAACCTGGAAAATCCCCACTGCACCCTCCCTTTATAAACCTGGAGACTCCTCCCCCTCCCATTTTAACATAACTAATTTTCTCTGAATATTGCCCTCTAATTCTCCCCCTGACCCCCCCCCAACTGTGTACACTCCCCCTTTCTAAATACCCTCCCTGTCCTGTAAAATCCCCGCTCTGCTAATTCCCACTCTGTCTCATCTCCCCTATGTACAGCCGTCCCCGCCCTCCCCCTGTGTATCCCGTTACAGACAACCCCCAGCCCCCCCCACCCCCAACCCCGGGTAATTCCAACCTCCATCATTTTCCTGGGTATAGCTCTGTCTCCCGACAGTCTTTAATTCACTTTAATTCCTGGTATGGATAAGCTACTGGAATTCCATCAACTGGCTCCCAGACCCCCGGCACCTTTAACTCATGTCCGGCCAAACACAGGGCCGGGCATAGAGCAAGGACCTCCTGTGCTAACTGGCATTCTGAGCCTTTAATACACAGGAAGATCCCAGCCCCAGACACACCCCTCTCTGCAGAAAGGTGTTTCACCTGTTCCCCCCATCAGCTCCAGGGAATCAAATAGAGGGAGACACACACAAATACGCACACACTGACTGGCACAGGGACGGGAGGTGGCTCTTCAGCCTTTTGAGACTGCCCCACCCATGTTAGATTATGGCTGATCTGTCCCTTGCCCCACGGAGCCACAAGAAGACAGGCAGAGACATCGGGGAGCCGATACCCAGAGAGATTGTGAATCGGCTTCCTGTTCAGCATATCTCCACTGTTTTTACCTCAATGGGAGCTAAACTGGGGAGAGAGGGAAAGCGGGATCCCGGGTCGCAATCACCCTGTACAGCACCGAGGCAGCGAGTTCAAATCCTTTGACACCAAAATGAATTAATTTTTAAAGTGGTCGTCATTGTTGCAATGTTGGAAATTCTGCAGGCCATTGGTGCACAGCCAGATCCCACAAGCAACAGTGTGATAACAGCCGGCTGCCCCTCCTCTCCCCCTCTTATTCCCTCCCTGTTTCCCTCACTCTCCGGCATCTCTCTCTCCCTCCTGTTACTCTCATTCAGAGAGACAGATGGAGAGGGAGAGAGAAATCCACTCTCAGAATCTCACTCTCAATTCAAATGGCTGCTGCACATTTCATCTCACTCTCAAATTCACGGCACTGCCCAAAGCACCAGCATTATTCGGGAATTGTACCGGCTTCAGGCTCAGGACTTTAATTCCAGGCCTTTATGAGAGTTTTACACACAATGAATTCACTTCTAAGAGGCAGTCACTGTTACAATGCAGGGAATTCTGCAGACAAGCTGTGCACAGCAAGATCCCAGCAATTGTGACACTTCAACATTCAGTTTACCAAAGTTTTGAGTGTGGATTTCTCTGTCTGTCTCTCTCCATCTCTCTCTCTCTCTCTGTCTGCCTTTCTCCATCTTTCTCTGCCTTCCCTCCCTCACCCGCACTCCGCCTGTCTCTCTCTCTCTCTCTCTCTCTCTCTCTGCGTTTAACCTGCTACCTCCATCTATTTCTCACTCTCCCTCTTTTTCTCTCCAACTGTTTCTGCCTCAGTGTTGTAATGTAGGAATTGATGCAGGGAATACATGCACAGCAGGATCCTACAATGTGATATTAGCCAGATATCCCATCACAGTCCTCAGAAAATGCTAAACGCCATCTTTAAACTTATAACAAGCCTTTATACAGCTTCACGTTCAGCTCTTGTAATCATTGGCCCTCGGGAGCAGTTGACAATCAACGAATTAATTTTGAAAATTGTCCTCACTGTTGCAATGCAGGCACCGTGCAGGCAATCTGCATAGCAAGATCCCACAGGCATCAATATGATAATGTGCAGATAATCTGTTTTTAGCGATGTAAGTTTAGAGTTCCCAGAGAGAGGAACATTCCTGCAGTTTGAAAATCTCAAACACCCCTCTCCCTCTCTTTCTCCTGCTCCCTCCCCCACCCCGTCCACATCTGTTTCTTTTTCTCTCGATCTGGGGTTTAATCTGGATTGAAACGTCCTCTAAAGTGTTTCTGTCACCGTTTAAAACAACCTCACGTCACATTGTGGCTCCTATTGATTAAAGGTTAAAATAGAGGAAGTGCGGGGGAGAGAAAAGCAGAGGAAGATGAAGAGTAAACACCGAGAGATCCGCACTCAGACCCTCAGGAAGCCGAATTTTAAAGTGTCGTCATTGCTGTCATGTAGGAATTGCTGCAGGGCACTAGATGCACAGCAAGATCCCGCAAGCAGCAATGTGATAACAGCCTGCTACCCCACACCCCCTCTGATTCCCTCCATGTTTCCCTCACTCCCCTGCGTCTCTCTCCCTCCTGGTACTCTCACTCAGAGAGACAGATGGAGTGAGAGACAGAGAGACAGCGACAGAGAAATGCACTCTCATAGCCTCACTCTGCTGCACATTTCATTTCACCCTCAAATTTACGGTACTGCCCAAAACACCAGCATTATTCGGCAATTATACCGTCTTTAAGCTCAGGACTTTAATACCAGGCCTTCAGAAGAGCTTTACACACAATGAATTCACTTCTACAATGTAGTCACTGTTGCAATGCAGGGAACTCTGCAGGCAAGCTATGCACACCAAGATCACGGAAATTGTTACACTTCAACATTCAGTTTAACAATGTTTTGCTTGTGAATTTCTCGCTCTCTTTCTCTCTCTCCGTCTATCTTTCTCCATCTTTCTCTGTCTTCCCTCCCTCACCCATCCTCCACCTCTCTCTCTCTCTCTCTCTCTCTCTCAAGATTCATGTTCATCTCTTGTAATTATTGGCCCTCAGGAGCAGTTGACACTCAATAAATTAATTTTTAAAGTGATCCTTACTGTTGCAATGCAGGAAACCTGCAGGCAATCTGTGCACAGCAAGATCCCACAGGCAGTAATATGATAATTTGCAAATAATCTGTTTTATATTAGATTTAGAGATACAGCACTGATGTAAGTTTAGAGATCCCAGTGAGAGGAACATTGCTGCAGTTTGAAAATCTGCAAAACCCCTCTCCCTGTCTTTCTCCTGCTCCCGCCCCCACCCCATCCACATCTGTTCCTTTTTCTCTCGATCTGGGACTTAATCTGGATTGAAACAATCTGAAATCACATTGTGGCACCTATTGATTCATGGTTAAAATAGAGAGAGTGCGGGGGGAGAGAAAAGCAGTGGAAGATGAAGAGGAAACACCGAGAAATCCGCACTCGGACACTCAGGAAGCTGAATTTTAAAGTGTCCATATTGTTGTCATGTAGGAAATGCTGCAGGGCACTAGATGCACAGCAAGATCCCACAAGAAGCAATGTGAAAATAGCCAGATGTCAATCCTCAGAAAGGATGAAACTCTCTCTTTAAACTGGGAACAAGCTGCTGTTTCTGTCTCACCATTTCAAATAACGACAAATCACATTGTTGTGTGCAGTATGTTTTTTATTTCGTAAAGTTTTAAATGGAGAAGGCGAGTGTGAAACCGAGACAGAGAAGAGAAAGCATGGGGGGTGGGGGCAGATAGAGACACAGGGAAATAATGTGGATACAGAGAAAAAGCTAACCTCAGAACTGCAGTAAAATGAATTAAAATGGGCACCGTGCATCTTCTTTCACTGTAAGCTTCATTGCATTGCCCAAAACAGTAGCAAACCTCACAGACAGGGCTGGAAGGAGCAAGCGGCAAATGGGACTCCTTCCTACGGCTGCTCTTTTAACCCCAGGCTTTCAACCTGTTTAAAACTCCAGGGCCCCAATCCAGGGCCCCAGAGTGGAAATTAAACCTCGGGCTAATAAACCGACACAACTCACGTGGACCCTTTGGGTGCAGCCTGTGGACAAGGCCTCAGTCCGTCCCCTCTGGAGGAAGCTCCTGTCCAAGGATTCCTCACCCCAGACTTTCCCTCTTTTCAACTTCACCATGCAGTTTTCAAAATGAACATTCCTGAAGGCAAGAGGGAGAGAGAGAAAATGGATTCAAAGACATTGTTATACAAAATAGCACAGCAAGAGCCCAGCAATTGCCCTCAGTCACATAGATAATCTCTCAGAAACACGCACATAACAGCTAATAAACCAGAGGCTAAAAGGGTTCAGACAGTTCCCTCCACCAGTGTGTGTGCGTCTGTCTCTTTATCTCTCTCTCTCTGTTCCTATTCAGTCACCCCTGTGTCCCTCTCTCTTGCTCTCTCTCTCTGACCATATCGGGCTTTCCTCCCTCTATTTCATATATAATCCTTATTGAAAGTAGCTATAAAATATTTCTGTCTCACCAGTTAAAACAACAATAATGATATTGCAGTGTGTGGTATGTTTTTAACTATTAAAGGTTTAAATATAGAGACAGAGGGAAAGAAAGCTGGAGAGAGACAGAGAGAGAAATCTAAACTCACAACTTCAGTAAAATGAATTGAAATGGGCTCCGTACATCTTCTTTTACAGTAAAGCTTCTAACATTGCCCAAAGCACACGGATTATTGTAGAATTATAACAACCCTTTAGATAGCTACACCTTTCGGATGTTTAATTTAGTCTTGTGAGGTGGGCCCCAGAGAGGAAATTAAACATCAGGCTAATAAACAGACACAACTCACGAGGGCCCACTGGGTGCAGCCTGTGGACAAGGCCTCAGTCCGTCCCCTCTGGAGGAAGCTCCTATCCAAGGTTTCCTCGTCCCAAACTTTCCCTCTTTTCACCTTCACGATGCAGTTTCCAGAATGAAAATTCCTCAGGGGAAAGAAGGAGAAAATATTGCATTAAAATACAAACTGAGGGCATTTTTACACAAAATAGCACAGCAAGAGCCCAGGATTTCCTCTGTTAGTTACCTGGCCAACGGCAATATTCTAATACAATCAAATCACAGTTATAAACCAGACTGAGACGGAGGGAGCACACACACACACACACACACACACTGCACCAGACTGGGGAATCTGTCTACTCTCTCTAGAGAGAGTGTGAAAGGTGGGTTTTGTGATTGGAACTGAGATCTTCCTACCCAATTATATCCTGAGTGAGCTGTTTGTAAACTCCACCCCTTGAGCCTCTGACATGTAGGCCTGTCTCTCAATCTCCTGCCTCGGGGGACTGTCCATTGATATGTTAATCCCAGGACAGGACCCTCCTGACTCTTCCAGTCCATTGATATGTTAATCCCAGGACAGGAGCTTCCTGAATCATCCAGTCCATTGATATGTTAATCCCAGGACAGGACCTTCCTGACTCTTCCAGTCCAGTCACTCGCCCTCACTCTGTCTGTCTCTCGCTCTCTCTCTCTTTCCCTCACCCTGTCTCTCTCTCTCTCTCTGAGATGATTGACTTCCAACAAAAACAACCATTTTCCTTTGTGCTCGGTATGATTCCAACCAGCGGAGAGTTTTCCCTCTGATTCCAACTGACTGCAATTTTACTCGGGCTCCTCGATGCCACACTCGGTCAAATGCTGCCTTGATGTTAAGGTCAGTCTCTCTTCCTAGTAGCAGACAGGAGTGAATCGTTCCCTTTGACCCGTTGTGTACTGAACACGCTCTGTTTCTACATAGCCTGATACAGGACTGTACACGGCCGATTAATGTAGCCCATCAAACACTCCCAGAACAGGTACAGCACAGATTAGGAACAGAGTATAGTTCCTTCAACATTCTCTCTCTCTCTGTCTTCCTCTCTCTGTCTCTCCCTCCTGCTGTCTCTGACATTAGGAGAGAAACAGAGGGAGAGAGGGTTAGATAGGTAGAAAGAAAGAGTGCTGTAGAGAGGGACAAGGTTGGAGAGAGAGAGATTGTTGGGGTGGATTGAAAGGGAGAATGTAAGATATAATAATTTGATGTAATCCTTCAGTAACGTGTGCACAAACATTTAAGAGATAGGTATGGAGAGAGAAACATCGGGTAATATCCAGAGGGAATATCTTCCATTTTAAACATCCAGCAAGCTATTCCACTGTGGCAGCCATCACATCCTCATGCTATTTGTTGTGGGCATTTTGAATCTATGTCCCCGCTCATGGACCTCTGTGCTAAGGGAAATAAGTCCTTCCTATCCACTCTATCGAGGCCCCTCATAATTTTATACACCTCAACTCAATCGCGCTTCAGCCTCCTCTGTTCCACATAAAACAACCCCAGCCTGTCCAATCATTCCTTTGGATTTCTTTGCAAGTTTGGAACTCTCTTCTGCAAACAGGAATTCATGCTGGCTTATTTGTTATTTTTTAAATCTGGGATTGATAGATTCGTGTTAACCACAGTGGGGTCAGTCTGCTCTCCCCGGGGTCAGTGATACAGACACAGTGGGGTGGCTCTGCTCTCGGCGGGTCAGTGATACAGAGACAGTGGTGTCAGTCAGCTCTCCCCCGGGTCCCGCCTTGGTAACTTACTCCCATCTAAGTACCCATCCCCGAAACAGACTTCCATCTCAATATGCCCCGCAATAGACTCCCATCTAAATGCCCCCCACCCCTGCCCCCCGGGAACTGACTCCGGGGAGAGAAGACCCAGTATTGCAAGAATTAGCACAGGCTGCCCAGTCTGAATGTGAAATAGTCGGAGTCCCTGATTGCTACTATTTAAAGAATGAGATCCTGATGAGGAAATGGAGTTCTACTCACAAACCAGAGGGCCAGGAGTGGACAGTAGTTCACCAGTTAGTTGTGCCACTGAGGTACCGGAAAGAAACATTAAGAAGGGCCCACGAGACTACAGTGGCTGTACATGCCGGTATATGTAAGACCAAAGCCCACATAAGACAGCAGTTTGACTGGTCGAAACTCCACAAAGATGTGGTGGAGTACTGCCGGAGTTGTAACATGTGCCAGGCTGAGGGGAAACCGCAATCTAGACTGAAACCTGCACCCCTGAGCCCCGTACCGGTGTCAGGAGGACCCTCCAGTAGAGGGCTGGTGAACTGTAAGGGACTCCCACCGAGAACAAAACGGGCCAGGCAGGCACATGGCTGGCAAAAGTTTAGAAAGAGAAGGGGAAAAGGGTGCCAAGAGAGCAGTTTAAATGAACCTCAGAGGTAATAATCACAAAAGGTTCGGTTGCAGGTACAGCACGTAATTAGAAACGAGAATAGAATGTTATCATTTATCGTGGGAGAAATTGAAAACAAAAGTAGGGAGATTATGCTTCAGCTATACAGGGCATTGGTGAGACAACATCTAGAGTAATGTGTATATTAATCTCCTTATTTAAGGAAGGATGTAAATGCGTTTGAAGCTGTTTCAATAAGGTTTCCTAGACAGATACCTGGAATGGGCGTGTTGTCTTATGAGCAAAGATTGGACAGGCTAGGCTTGTGTCCGCTGGAATTTAGAAGTGTAAGAGGCGAATTGATTAATACATATAAGATCCTGAGGGGTCTTGACAGGGTGGCAGTGGAAAGAATGTTTTCTCTTGTGGGAGAATCTAGAAGTAGGATCACATTTAAGACAGAGATGAGGAGATTTTTGGTTCTCTCAGAGGGTTGTGAGTCTTTGGAATTCTTTTCCGCAAAAGGTGGTGGAAGCAGAGTTATGAACATGTTTTTGGAAGAGGTAGATTGATTATTGATAAGAAAGGGGGTGAAATGTTATCGGGGGTAGGCAGGAATGTGTAGTCATCAGTTCAGTCATGAATTAATTGAAGGGCGGAGTAGGCTAGAGGGGTCGAGTGACCGATTGCAGCTCCTAATTTGTGTGTTCATATGTTCTCATTGCTCTGCATCTAAATTTGAAAATAGCGTGTCCAATCTTCCTCATAATTCATTGCTGGCCATCCGGACAGTAGGAGGTTCAATTTGAGAATTGCCTAGGCCTCCTTCTGCCTCATCCTCACTATTCCTTTCAGTGTTCACTGCCCTTATTACTTGAGTTACCGGTTCCTCCTTCTGGCCATGATATTGATTTAACATATTGATATAACACAGCTGATTGTTTTTTCCAGTGATCTGTGGTTTCAGTCAAATAATTTACTTTACCAATTCTCTTGACCACTTTATATGCACCATCAAATCGTGCTTTCAGCAGTTCACCTTGTAAAGGCAGTAATACTAAAACTTAATCACCAGGTAGAAATGTTCGGGTCTTGGCATGCTTGCTTGCTCATTTCTTCATAGCTGTTTGGGAAGCTTCAAAGTGTACATAATCCAGCACAGAAGATCTGTCCCTCTGTTCTAAATCAGTTTTAGACGACCTGCAATATCATGTCTATAAACTAATTCAAAAAGACTAAAACAGGTAAATTAATTAGGTGAATCTCTCGTGGCAAACAAAAGAAATTCCAGCCCTTTATGTTAATCATGGGGATAATCATGACAGTATCCCCTGATCATCATTTTGAGGGTCTGATGGTACCTTTATAAAACTCCTTGTATCTGTGGGGGGTATTCGGAACGCTTTAACTGTGATATACAGCGAGAAATAATCTGATCAGGGTCGCCACTGTCAAGCAGGATGTCTTTGATCCTCTCTATTTCAGCATCACGCTTTCATGGTGAGCAAAATGTCTGGGCCCTATGAACGTGCCTAAGACAGTTATTTTTGGCCCTGAAAGTGCCCAGTCTACCTCAGATTACACTGGAATGGTAGCGAATCTCAATAAATGTTGGCAACTCATAAAGCCGGCTGTTTCGCGCTGCTGCTGTGCAGGAGCAACATTTGTGATGTTCGCCACTAACAGGATGCTGCCCTCAAGTACAAAAGATGTTCTGCCTATTACACAAATGAGTAATGTGCAATAGAAATTTCAATACAAGTGTGATGCTATGTATATACGCCATACTCCGAAAGACTGGCAGATCACATCAAACAACATGTCCCTTCCGCTATTCGCAATCGGCAAATTACAGACTTTACCTAACCAGCCCATGCTTGCAAAACGCAAAACACAGTGTCCAACATTAGATGTGATTCTGAACTGGACAGAAATAATCCTGAGCATGCTAAGAATTACACTGACAACCAATTTAAGATTGTCTGTCGGGCTCGCAGTGTGGTGCCTTTGCGTGTGCTGGAAGCTACATACATTAGTACACAGGGCCTTGTTCTTTGCAAACAGAAAGAACATGTACACACATTGCGCCTGCTCCAGCTAAACAAAATAAGTGGCAGTCATTCGCAGATTCATTCCTCAGGGCGAAGCCTTGACCAATCAGAATAAAGCTGCCTAGTTTAAATTTCAAACAAAATCTTGGCATTTTACTGTCAGTCACCTTAATCTGGTACATTCTCCATGGCAACGCTTCTACCAATCAGTGTTCACTTGTCAATCAATCAGCAGTCTCTTCCCATACATTATAAATTTGATGCTTTCCCTTATGTTGGTAATCTTGAGAATTGTAGTGATGAGTGCAAGATGAAGAGCTTCGACAAAATGCTTCTCTTTTCATCAGTACTCAGGTTCTGTGCTACCAAACGATTATTTAATTAACATAAGTCAAAGAATTTGAGTAAAATAGACGCAAGACTGAGGAAAGCTTTCTGTAACTTATAAGAAAGCAAAACGGGCGAACAATGTACATAAGGGAAAGGCCTGGGCCACATTTGACTCCAATCATACACTGATTCATAATGACCTCACAGCAACTTAGGAATGGACACGTTTAAAGAACTTTTCATGACTTCACTGTGGTTCGATTCTGTAGCAGGGGTGGAAGCCTGATTGCAGGAATTAAAACATGTTGTTCTGAGAAAGATGGGCATAAATGTGGGAGGTGAAAACACGGACAAGTAGTTTAGGGAGGAAATGGAGGTTGGAGAAGAGGCGGACATTTTCCAGTACAGTGGGTTAATAGTTGACTTTTTGAGGAGAGAGGGTGATGATTGTCAATTGGAAAGAAAGAGGGACAGAACATGAGGCGAAGGAACTGTTAACCACATTAGCTAACATGGAAGCGAGGAAATGCCTCATCTCCATCCATCCAAGCATCCACCAACTTGAAGCACCGAGGTTATCGGCTCCTATGCTGAGCGCATCCCATTCCCTCACCCTGGTCACTCTTCCTGTGCTCAGATCAACACCGTCAGATTTGGAGTGAGAAAGAGAGAGAGAGTGAAAGGGAGCAGTATCCAGGTGGGCGGAAAGGATTGGGAGATGCCTCCAAAATTAAAACACATAAAACCAACAGACATGAGAGGATTTCCAGCATCTGCAATGTGTAGTCTTTTAAGAGCACGTTTATTTCTATCTGGGAAGATGTGAGTAGCTGAAATTGAAACAGTGGAAGTGGAAGAGAGATTTTGGCTGCTGCTCCATCTCCTTTCCTGTAGGAACCAATCTGACTCTTCTCCTGCCCCTTTCCATCCGGTCACCTGTAAAGGCCACCTCTCGCTTGCCACCTCCTTGTACGTTGTCATGTGTGACCTCTACCCTGCCAAGGTCATCCAGCTATCAGTCACTGCTTATTAATCGTCTCACTCATCTTTTTTTTTTTAGAATTAGAACATTACAGCGCAGTACAGGCCCTTCGGCCCTCGATGTTGCGCCGATCATCTGACCTACACTATTCCATTTTCATCCATATGTCTATCCAATGACCACTTAAATGCCCTTAAAGTTGGCGAGTCTACTACTGTTGCAGGCAGGGCGTTCCACGCCCCTACTACTCTCTGCGTAAAGAAACTACCTCTGACATCTGTCCTATATCTTTCACCCCTCAACTTAAAGCTATGTCCCCTCGTGTTTGCCATCATCATCCGAGGAAAAAGACTCTCACTATCCACCCTATCTAACCCTCTGATTATCTTGTATGTCTCTATTAAGTCACCTCTCCTCCTCCTTCTCTCTAACGAAAACAACCCCAAGTCCCTCAGCCTTTCCTCGTAAGACCTTCCTTCCATACCAGGCAACATCCTAGTAAATCTCCTCTGCACCCTTTCCAAAGCTTCCACATCCTTCCTATAATGCGGTGACCAGAACTTCACACAATACTTTGGCATGTGTTACCCCACCCCCACCACACCAATATATTGTGGGTAATCCAGCTGTCAGTCCCCTCTTGCCTGTTCGGAATAAATATTGCATTTATGGACTGAAAACACCGAGACCGCCTCAGCGCTACCCTCAGTTGTTTTGTGTTATCCATTAATTGAATAATTGATGTTAACAGATATTTCATGCCGCTCTTGAGCTGCTCTCTGAACTTGGACTGGGTCGCTCCATAAATAAATGTGTTTGTGCAACAACTTAAATTTAACAACATCCATCCTACTTCTAGGAATATATATTCAGAATCATTGTACTTACTGGGATGTTTTCCCGCAATGTTATAATACAAGAAATGTAGAACATGCATCAACCACAGAAGAATGAAGCTGCCCGATATTGTGAAGAGTAAAATCACACACTTCCTTCTGCTCACCATTTCTGGGTCACTGCGATTCTCTCCCTTACTCTGACCCCTCAGTCCCTTACGGACTCGACTGGCCACTAAAATGTGTCTGACTGTCAGAGCATTAAGCAACATAATGAAAGTGAATGGGAGCAATGGGGTTACAAACACATCAGACCAGTTAAATCCCACCCATCCAGGCTCAGTGATGTAGCTTTGCATTGGATAACACAACCACCTGACATTGTCAATTATCTCTCCAGGTTTATATACAAAGTAGTAGGGAACGTTTTCTAATCAGAGAAGAATGCAAGTTGTTCCTGGAGCCACAGCTGCAAATTTCTCGGTGCAATATTTTGTTTTCAGCTTCTCGCAACAAATGGCCACAAATCGATCAAATGTGAAAGTGACGGTGAACCACACAGAACAGTCTGTGGCTGTACGTTTCAGGACAGCAATAATGCTGCACACAGGACCGATCTCCAGGAAAGATCCCGGGAAATAATAGTATCTGATCCGGAACACTATGACCGCAGTGATAATGACCAGTAGATCTGCCATTGCCATGGCCACCAGTTAGCGAGTAGTGCAGGTGGAGATTCCGCACTTTCCATGGGACAGGATCACAATCGCCAGTTAATTAACTGTAAGAGAGAGAAGGAAAAAGAGACGGGAAATTACTAATCAAATATTCTCCGTGTCTGACCTAGAAAGTAAGGACAGGATTTCATCACCAAATCAAGAGGGCGTGTGTGGGTCAGACGGTAAAATTGTAAGGATCTCAGCCTCAGGCATAACACATGGTCGATCCACCCACATCCATATGTAACTGAGTGGGGAGAGGGGACAGGCAGACATTTGCTCCCAGTGGGCAGATGGCAATCTAAGTATTTTAAAGACACTGGAAGTCTCTGATTTAATCTTTTTTACAGATTTAATTCTGACAGACCAAGTTTCCCCGATATACGTTCATGCCACCTACGGAGGCACCCAGGATTACTAATGGGACCTGTTGCCCCATCTAGGATTGGATAGCACCCTCGGTAGAGGTTCCACCCTCCCAATGATCACAGCCCACCTTCCCCTTGATCATACCCATCACTCCCTCACTGGGATTGGACAGCACCCTCAGGATAGGTTCCACCCTCCCAATGATCACACCCCACCTTCCCCTTGATCATACCCCATCACTTCCTCTCTGGTATTGGACCGCACCCTCGGGATAGGTTCGACTCTCCCAATGGTCACACACCACCGTGCACTTGATTATACCCCATCACTCCCTCTCTGGGATTGGATATCACCCTCGGGATAGGTTCCACCCTCCCAATGATCTTACCTCACCTTCCCCTTGTTCATATCCCATCACTCCGTCTCTGGGATTGTACCACACCCTCGGGATAGGTTCCACCCTCCCATTGAGCACAGCCCACCTTCCCATTGATATTATCCCATCACTCCCTCTCTGGGATTGGAGCGCTCCCTCGGGATAGATTCTACCCTCCCAATGATCACACCCCACCTGCCCTTGATCATACCACATCATTCCTTCTCTGGGATTGGACAGCACCTACACACATCGGAACTCACCACGCATGGATATGGACTGCATCTTCTCTGGATTCTGACCCAGCCTGTACCGGAACACCATCTGGGACTGAACTCCCTTTCCTTGGACCAGACCATACTCCCGCTTCGGAGCCCCTACGGAAAAGGTCCCCCTTCCTATCGTGGATCCTACACTGCCCCGCTTGCTCCCAATAACAGACTCAGAAGAAACTCCAGGAGAGGAGAACCCTCCCCTCCTTTGCAGATTGGACACACGCCCGCTCCTCCTTCACGAAGCCTGAATCTTACAATGCTTCAGGATAGGAGCCCTCTTACTGCAATGGAAGTCAAACATTCCCCTCCCTTGTTAATCCCATTCAGAATCACAGTATCACAGAATAATACAGTGCAGAAGAGGCCTTTCGGCCCATCGAGTCTGCACCGATGCATTAAACACCTGACCTGTCTACCTAATCCCATTTGCCAGCACCTGACCCATAGCCTTGAATGTTATGAAGTGCCAAATACTCACCCAGGTACTTTTTAAAGGATGTGAGGCAACCTGCATCTACCACCTTCCCAGGCAGGGCATTCCAGACCATCACAACCCTCTGGGTAAATAAGTTCTTCCTCAAATCCCCCTTAAACCACCTGCCCCTCACCATAAAATTGTGACCCCTGGTAAATGACCCTTCAACTAAGGGGAACAGCTGCTCCCTATACACCCTGTCCATGCCCCTCATAAACTTGTACACCTCAATCAGGTCACCCCTCACACTTCTCTTCTCCAGCGAAAACAACCCAAGTCTATCCAACCTCTCTTCATAGCTTAAATGTTCCATCCCAGGCAACATCATTGGACTCAGGCCTCGTTCCAAGAGTGGATAACCTTCCCGAGGCTGGAGATCAGATATTCAAACTACCCCTCCATTGCCTCAACTCAGCCCACGCTTCAGGATAGCAGATCCCTCTCCGAGCTTGGGGTTCAGAGATTCAAACTACGCCTCCATTGCCTCAACTCATCCCATGCTGTAGGATAGGAGACCCCTCTCTGAGCTTTTGGATCAGATACTCAAACTACCTATCCATTGCCTCAACTCAGCCCATGCTTCAGGATAGGAGACCCCTCTCCGAGCTTTGGAATCAGATACACCCTCTCCCTTGCCCTTCCATTTCCCCCTCCCTGTCTCAAGACTTGGACCATACTGCAGGACTGGCCATCCTTCAACGGGCTTGAGGATTAAACACTCCTCCTCCCTCCCACCAGACGAGGACTATGTTCTTTGACAAGAGATGCAGTCCCAGGGTTCGGAATCGACAGCCCAGCGAACAGAAATATCCCCACTCACTCCCGCTCCCGAATTGGGAATTGGACAACACCGATATCAGGCAGCTTCCCACATCCTCCATGACCAGGCTTTGGACTGCTGTGGTCCTGAGGCCTGATTAAGAGAGCTCCATGCCCGACTGGATGCCAAGCCTGTCAGTCATCAACAGGTGGTTTGTGGAGTAAAGATCTGAAACTCTGCTTCCCATTTATGTCACTCACTGCTTTTACTAACCAGGCCGGGCTATGGAGCAAAAAAAATGAAACTGCTGAAAATCTAAGAAAGAAAGGAAAATATTGAGAACACTTAGAATGATGTTGTGTTGAAAGTGGCGAATGGAAGGTCTCGGTGGAAGATAAGGACAAGGGTGGGGGCGCGGTGGGAACGCTACTGTGGTTCTAGCAAGGAGAAAAATTGTGAAGGCAGTAATCTGGTAAGTGAAATATACACAGTCGTGGGCCCTGTTCACCAGAGTGGAGGGGAATCCTCGGCTGAGGAATAATGAAGACATTTCAGAAGCACTGTTGTGGAAGTTAGCATCGTTGGAACAGATGGAATGGAGGAGGAGAAACTGGGAGAATGGAACAAAGTCTTTCCAGAAATCGGGGTAGGAGGATGCATTTCCAAGGTCGCTGTTGGAGTCGCTAGGATGGTAATAGATATTAGTGGACAGCCAATTCCCTCAAATTGAGGTAGAGAAGCTGAGGAAGGGAAAAGAAGTGTAAGAAACGGGTCACGTGAAGACCAGAGAGGGTACATATTAAAAGTAAAGCTCGTGAAATTTCTAGTTCAAGGTTAAAGAAGGAAAAGACATCAAAGTATTGGGAAAATATGCGAACGAGGGGCTCTGAGTAGGATTGTAGCAAAGAATCCTCCATATATCCGACACAAAGGCAGTATAGCTGGGACCAATGCGGGATCCCATAGCAACACCATTTCATTGTGGAATATCCGAATGTTTACACCCGAGGTCCACACTTGTAATTTGCAGCAGGGAACCTGCACAGTTATCAGGATGAGGAATGTGTGAGGGTTTGCATACCAGAGCCAGTGAGGAAGAGAGGGGTTTGCACTGGAATGGCGAGTGAATGAAAAAAAATGAATTCATTCCAAATGGGGCCTTCAGAATGCACCAGCAGAGTATTATGGAGGGAAACTGGCCAGGCAATGGCCTCATGCTGTCTTTCAGGCAAGATTCAATCCAGTGCAACTTTAAGGATAGCTCAGATTTCACATAATTGTTACAGTGCAGAAGGATGCCCTTCGGCCCATCAGGTCCGCACTGGCTCTCAGAAAGAGCAAATCACTCAGTTCCATTCCCCTGCTTTCTCCTCGTAACCCTGTACATTCTTCATTTTCACTCCCTTTTGAATGCTTCAATTGAACCTGCCTCCACCAAGTTCTCAGGCAGCGCATTCCAGACCTTAACCACTCTCAGCGTGAAAACGTTTTTGCCCATGTCACTTTTGCTTCTGTTACTAAATACTTTAAATTTGTGCCCACTCGTTTTCGATCGTTTCAGTATCGACTCTGTCCAGACCGGTCATGATTTTGAATACCTCTATCAAATCACCTATCAGCCTTCTCTTATCCAATGTATCTTCATAACTGAATTTACTCAACCCAGGAAGAATTCTCGTGAAATCTTTTCTGTACTCTCTCCAATGCCCTCACATCTTTCCTCAAGTGTGGTGCCCAGAACTGGACGCAATACTCCAGCTGAAGCCGAACTAGTGTCTTATACAAGTTCAACATAACTTCCTTGCTCTTGTAATTTATGCCCCTGTTAATATAGCCCAGGATACTGTATGCAGTATGCTGGACTTTGGACCAGGCAGGCGCAGACTGCTATGGACACACAGGTAAATGGACCTCTGGAGTGCAGATCTGAGCACAGAAGGAAAGAGGTCTCATGTGTTGTGGGACAGTCAAGCAGAATGAAACAGTGCATGAGGATTCAGAGACTGAAGAAGGAAGAGAGAACTCTGAAAGGAAGAAATAAACTCTCAATTAATCGTGAAAAATCAAAGATAAAACTTCAAGTGGGGAGACATTTGATAAAGTAATCGAAGAGAGGGTGAACTCTCTGGTTAGGGTGGATTGCATCAATACAGACTAAAAATGTTTAGGAACGAGAAAACAGAGTAATGATTACCTTATCATTTATAATCGTCAGAATAGAGAATAGTTCCAGAGGACTGATCGAAAGCACATGTGATTCTTTCATTTAAAAAATAAGATACAACAACTGCAAGAAAATGTAGACCTGACAGCATAACATCAGTGATAGGAAAGATAATAGGATCATTATTCAAAGATGCAATAGAAAGCACCTAGAAACACATAATATCATATAGAGTAGTCAGCACATATTGTAATAGAATGTTTGAATAAGTATTGGAACGTGCAGATAATCCAGTAGATGGAATATACACTGATTTTCAAAAGACCTTTAATAAGGTACCACACAGCAGACTCATGGCTAATCTCTCAACACGTGGAGTTAGGGGACAAGCAGCAGAATGGACAGCAAGTTGTCTACAAAAAACAGAAAAAAGGGAGTAGCCTTAAAGGTATTTACCTTTATTGGCAGAAGGTGGGAAGTGATACTCCCCAAACACTGGCACTGAACCAAATGCAATTCACCATTACATCATTGACAAATATAAAATTTGCAGAAAAATCCAAATTAAGAGTAGAATTAATATAGAGGAAGAGTGCAAAAGAAAACCTGAATACATTAATATAATTGCACAATGGGCATTTAAGTGCTGCAGTTGTGCAAAGCTTTGATAAGATCGCCTCTGGACTCGTGTTTACAGTTTTGATCTCTGTACCTAAGGAAGGATATACCTACCTGAGAGAGGATGCAACACAATGTTTCACGAGATAGTTTCCTGGGATAAGAGAATTGTTGCATGGGGAGAGATTGGGTAGAATGGTTTTATATTTGCTGGAGTTCAGAAGAGTGAGAGGTAATCTAATTGGAACATACGAGATTCTAAGGAGACTTGACAGAGGCTTTCAGAGGTTGATTCCTCTGTCAGGACAATTTATAGCTAGGGAGCATAGTCTCAGAATAACGAGTTCTCAATTGTGTACTGGGATGAGGAGAAATTTCTTCACTAAGATGGTTTGAATCTTTGAAATTGCCTACTCCAATGCGCTGTAGATATTCAGTTGTTGAGTATATTTAACATAGTGGTCGATAGATTTTTGGACTCGAAGGGAATCTCAGGATAATTGCAATGTGTAGGAATGTAGGGTTGAGTTTGTGGATCAGCCATGATCTTAACTAATTTCGTTGAATTTTCGAGGGGCCGAATGGTCTGCACACGTTCCTATTTCTTATTTTTCATTCGTATTTAATTCATTATGAAGCATAAATCTCAAAATCTATTCTGTAAGAATATTTATTTAATCAGTCAGTAAGTAAGAAAAAGTAACATTCAGCGAACAAAGTGACGAGCTGATAGCGTTAAAAATATTTGGCTAGAACGATTAAACTCATAAGATCTGACAACATCCTAATAACACTATAAAATCACATTTCCTAATCATAATTGTACTGGAAGTTGCACCAGTTCATACTGAGGAATTATTCACACTGTTACCACATCCTGTCTCTCCTCCTGTTCTGTTTCCATCTCCTGTTCATTCTTGTTCTTTAACATTCCTCTCTCTATCCGTCTTCACTGTCTCCCAATCTCTTAGATATACTTTCCTCATCCATTCAAACTAAAATCCTGATCCTGCATTCTGTTCACTATCTATTGTTCAATGGTCCCAATCCCAGTGTCAGTTTGTTCAATGGTGAAGCCGCTGTGAGTAGTTTCACATTTCACAAGACACACTATCCTCCATCACTTTACCTACGCTCTTCACTTCATCTGCAATGCATGAAAAAAACAGAATCTAAAGCCTCTTCCATGACACACCTCACAATAATTGAAATTCCTTCTTCTAGAATGATAAAGTGCGGCGATAGATGGTGAGGTTACTCATTTCACAGAACAGCACCATCACCGCTGCATCTTATAGTCCACAGATAAATAGAAGTACTCATGATTTCAACAGATACAGTGTAACCCGGATGCATCACATCAGTGATTTCCATTTTAAAATGAAGTTCAGTGACAGTGCATTCATCGTCAGTGAAACAGGGAAGGAAATGTGAAAGATTTAGCAGAAAAATCAGATCAGTATCCAAGCATCTGATGCGTCATTGGAAACACGCACACAATTAAATAATATTTAAAAACAGTGATAACCAATAAATATTTTGAAATCCCAATTGAACTGAACCATGTTATTGCGGAGGAAGGATATTGTGTTGCCTCCTTGTAATACTGGTACCTTGAACTGCCCGATTATCAATCACTGAAAAAAAAAATCATGAAAATATTGCAGGACAGGTGAGTCACAAAACATTAAACTGTTGACAGCTCCTGATAGCCTGATTCCTGTTCTTAGCCCTGACACCAGATTCCAATCCATTCAGGGTAGAGACAAATCCAGCAACATTACAAGATTTTGATAAACATACATCATTATTGAAATAGTGTAGCTTCTACAAGACTAAAAGAGCAGAGAGTGAGGATATGCCATCATTCAACTGCTGGGAAAGCGCAGACAGCTTTGTAAAACACACAGTCAGAAATAATACTGAGTACAGTAGAATGGTTAACACTGCTTTACATCACAAACAGACGAGGTAACGGCATACCAGGAACGCCAACAACTGCAAGAGTAGAATAATAAACTTCTTCTGTCTTATTGAGTAGTGCACGTCTCATGTCTGTGAGAATCAGCAACTTATGCTCCAGTAGGCACTCTGAGCTGATTCATTCCAGTGTGTCCTGATTTATACAATGGTTAATTCTCCACTGACATGATTATATCCCGGATCATTGCTATTCATTACACTCATTTGAACAAACATATCATATCAGCAGCTTTGAGTCTGATGTAAATAATCAGGTGGCTAAAATACTAGCATCTCAAAGTCCAGGACATTGTCCTAGGCATCTCTCAGTAATAGGATTGAAAGCAATAATCATTCTCGAACCGATTGCACAACAAGCAACAGCTTAATTTATAGTGTTTGTTTGATTTTATTAACCCTGTTCACTGTTGCCGATTCAATTATAAATGTACCTGATTTCTCAGCAATGTACACAGAATCTATGGCCAGAAATAGAACTGCTTCACTCTGTTTCTGCTGTTTTCCAGTTAATATGAGATCTTCGAGCTTTGATACAGGACAGTAAAATGTCACATTCATGATTGCAGCCTAGAATTTACTCTCGATGATATTAGGGGATGAATACTGAAATTGCCCGTTTGACATTCCTCTCACTGCTCTTTTACTGCGTATGTTTACCTGTTTCTTGTACATTGGTTAATAGCTCTAATAAAATTAGATTTGTGTCTCCTCCTGACTCCACTTCACTCCCGACTGCACAAATTGCCTTCACCTTTCACCAATGTCAACTGATCTAAAACTCTGTAGTCCATTACCAGTTCACATCAAGTCTCTCTCTCCCATCACTCTGACTCTCATATCAGCCAGATCAGCCATAATCATTTTAAATGACGGAGCAGGCGCGATGGTCTATATTGTCTACCCCTGATCCTATTTCTTTTGTTCTTGTGTACTTTTGTATTCTCACTGACCCATATTTGCTCCCAGTCCCCTAACGCCTTAAATTCATAATTCTCTTACTTTGGATAAAATTCCCCCATATCCTCACCCCTCCCGATCTCCAGACTCTGCTTCAAACCTACAGCAATCCCACTCGTGATCTCTCCATACTTCTGGCGCTCTCCTTCTTCGTTGGGACTCCTGTCACTTAGTTACATTCTCATTGATTCGATTTTAGGCAGAACCTCTCCTATAATGGCTTCCCTTCCCACAACATTACTGTTACTTCTGGAGTCCCTAAACTCACCATTCTTTCTCTCTTCTCTTCTTCATCTACATGCTGACAACTGGCGATATCATCTACAGACACTGGATCAGCTTCCACATGTATGCTGACAACACACAGTTCCAACTTTCCACCATCATTCCCGACGCTCCAGTACCTCGGTGCTATCAGCCTTCAACAGACTTTTTTCGCTGAGCTGCAATTCACTCCAATAAAACATGAGGAAGAGTGAGACCTGTGGTCCAACAAAAAACAGCAAATCCTGTCTCCAATTACATCCCCCTTCCTGACGGTTGCCTCAGGCTGATTGTGATGTTGTGTAACCTCTGATCCCTGTTCATCTATGGCCTGTGCTTCAGACTTCATGTTGCCTCCATCACAAAAGGCAACTATGCCCGCCTCCATAATATCACCAGCCTCTGACCCTGCCTCAGCCCATCAGGCATTGAAATCTTCAGTCACACATTTGTCAGTTCCAAATTTTCGGTCCTCTCCTCCAATCTGTCACCTGTTCATTCCTCTGACACTGATCTCTTTGTGGGACTTCCCTTGCTTGTCCCCAGTCTTACCAATCCTATCAGAGGCACAGAATCTCAGCAATGTGTACTCCTCCTCAAAACCTTTATCATCTCCCAATGATATTTCTTCAGCTTTCCCTTCTTGCTCATCTACAAGCTCCCCACGGGTACTCTCATCCGTACTTATGGGATCAGTTGTTGCATGTCGGTTGATGACACCAGCTTTCCCTCTCGGCTCCATCTGCCAATTCTCGCCTGCTCTCTTGGTGTTGTCATCCTTCCCTTTAAATCCTTACTGCCCTGTCCCAACTCTACTGCATCATCACATTCAGCACGACAGTCAGTCTCCTATTCCCTCTCCATTCTTTCTCTTGCTTCTACTGTGGATGCTTGTGCATTCACCCTCCATTTACCCCAGACTTGTCGACCGTGGTTTCAGTCATCTATGGCTCATGCTTCAGTATTCGCTCCCTAATCCCTTTCAGTTTCGCCCCTCTCCTGTTATCAGTACGTCCAATAATCCCTTTCTTTTTGAATTAGCTGAATGGTTGTACCTGTCCACATTTAACAGGAGTGACTAGACAATCATGCTAGCAAGGTAAGAGGTATGATGTAACTCACACAGTGATTCCTTGTGTGATCTCAGTCTTGAACAGTCACCTATACAGTAAACACTTCTATGTAAAAGCTGCTGCAGCTCTAAATAGTGAACCCACAATCCTACATTACTGATCCCTTCCGGAGTGGTCAGTCTTTGTGTAAAGTCAAGGAAACGCAATATGATGACAGAGGTGGGACTTTTGAAAGCCTAAAGACTCAACCTGTTGGCACTGCTAGGATTTCTTTGATGACAAAGACAAACGGTGATGGGATTCAGAAGAGCCAAGCTATTTTTTTTTTTGAAGATCAGACCACGTTGCAGAGCTTTGAAAAGCTTTTCTTTTATCTATTTCTTTTTTTCTCAGGTCGACAGCGCAGCGAACAGCGTTTTCAAAACCCCAACTTTTTAAGCCTTCTTGCCTTCAAAACAGTGCAATCAATATCAGCTGGGTAAGCTTGCTTTCATTTCTGGCTGTGAGGTCGGGCGGTTGCAGACTGAAGTTCACTCGATAATCACGGATATTCCGAGGAACAGATTCTTCGCATCGGGAAAAACTAGAGGATGTATGAGCGAGCGGAACACTGTAAAGAGTAAACAGGCCCAGTTAGGTTGAGAGGTGCATTGAACAGTAATGTGCAGAACAGTAGTGGATTACCACATCCAGCACGAAAACTCTATAACCCTCCCTATTTCTGTAACCTCCACCAGCCCTACAGCTTTCTCTGTCTCTGTACCCTCCTAAAGACCCTACAATGCTCCCTATCGCTGTAACCTCCGGCAGCCTTAAGCTCTCCCTATCTCTGTAACCTTCACCAGCCCTACAGCTCTTCCTGTCTCTGTACCTGACTAAAGCCCCTACAATCCACCCTATCACTGTAACCTACGCCAGCACTACAGCTCTCCCTGTCTTTGTACCCTCCTAAAGCCGCTAAAGTCCTCCCTATTTCTGTAACCTTCTGCAGCCCCTACAAACCTCCCGATGTCTTTACCTATCTAACTCTGTTATCTCTTTTAGCCCCACAATCTCCCCTATATAGGGGACCTCCTCCAGCCACGGGAATCCTCCATGATCTTTGCGCTCCTCCAATTCTGGCGTCTTGAGAATCTACCAGGAAACCCCACTAACGCCACCGTATGACTCAGGGTGAGAAAGAGGTGGCAGTGATCGGGTTGGGGGAATAGAATGGATGCCAACTTAATAGAGTGTCTTCAAAAGTAAAATAAATAAGAATAATCATCTGACTTGAGAAAAGTTCCAACATCTGGAGAATTGTCTTCTCTCAGAACAGGTTTTATTTTCTGAGCAAATATGAGGAGCTCTGAATCGATGTTGTGGAGCTGAAGGAGAGACTGTGGATGTTCTTCCCCCTCCTGTTCTGCAGGGAGCGCTATGACTCCCCTTTCCCGCCTTTCCGTTCTGTCCACCAAAGATCGCCTCCTGCCCACCTCCCAGCTGCTCTTTGGTGTGCCTGTCTACCCTGCCAGGTCAGTCTATTTATGGTCATCCAGTTGACGGTCCCCTATTGCCTGCCACCCCGCTGCTCTTTGATGTATGTGACCAAACCACCCACCCCTGCCAGCATATTTTAGGTCATCGAGCTGACAGTCACCTCTTGCCTGCCACCCCACTGCTCTTTGGTGTATGTGACTAAACCACCCACCCCTGCCAGAGTATTATAGGCCATCTGGCTGTCAGTCGCCTCGTGCCCGTTGGGGATGATATGTGCTGCAAACACGGGGACCTGCCTCTGGGCTTCACTCAGTTGTTTTGTTCATTCATTAGCTGAATACTTGATAGAAATGGAGATTTCACTTGAGCTGCTCTCTGAACTTGGACTGAGTCGCCACATAAATAAATGTGTTTGTGCAGCAACTTAAACTCTACAGCATATATGCGACTCGTTGGAATATAAACTCAGAATTGATGTACTTCCTGTGATCTGTTCCTGTGATATTATAATAAAGCAGATTTATCGCATAAACCAGCCACAAAAAGTATGAAGCTGCCAGATATGGTGAAGAGTAAAATCACAAACTTCTTTCTGCTCTCCATCTCTGAGTCACTGCGATTCTCCCCTTTGCTCTGACCCCTCAGTCCCTTTTGAATTCGACTGGCCACTAAAATGTGTCTGACTGTCAGAGCGTTGAACAAAAGAATTAAAACAAAGGGGAAGCAATGGGGTTAAAACTGTATAAAGCCACTCAAATCCCACCCATCCGGGCTCAATAAAATAGCTTGCTTTACATCTCGGCCTCACGGCACGTTATCAACTATCTCTCCAGGCTCATATGTAAAGTAGAATGGAATTTCTTTTAAGAGAGCAGATTATAGGTTGTTGTTAGAACTACAGCTGCAGTTTTCTCTCTGCAATATTTTGTTTTACCTTCTAGCAACAAATGACCACACATTGATCAAAGGTGAACGTGATGGTGAACCAAATTGAAGAGTCTGTAGGTGCACAGATCAGGACTGCGATAAAAGTACACACAGCGATGACTTCCAGGAAAGATTCTAGGAAATAGAAAAAAACTCATCCTCCACTGTATGACCTCAGTGATAATGACCAGTAGATCCTCCATTGCTATGGCCACCAGGTAGAGGGTGGTGCAGTTGAAGAGGCTGCACATTCCCCGGCACAGGATTGCAATCGCCACGAGAGTAACTGTAAAGGAGAGAGAGCATTAAAGACACAGGAAATTACTGATCAAACATTCTTCGTGTCTAACCCAGATAATAAGGCAGGAATGTAGCACCAAAAAACATGTGGGAGGAGGCGAGTCAGAGGTTAACATTTCAATAATCTCAACCCTGCTACCAACCAACTCTGTCCCGCCTACTTCTGGCTTTAACGCAGCCAGGACAGAGGACGGGGTAGCAATCGCTACCAGGAGGTGGGATGGCAATCTAAATATTTTAATGAGCTTGGAAGTCTCTGGTTTAATCTGATTTACAGGTTTAATTCTGACCAGTCAGCACTCCGTGTGATACCCCTTGCCACACATAAAGGTATTCAGGATTGGGGTCAGACTGCTCCGTTGGTATTGGATCACTCGCAGTATCAAAGACCCCACCAGGATAGTTCACTGTCACTACTCGAATGAGACCCTGTGCCGGATTGGAACCCAACACAGGTTCGGAACCCCATCCCACGATCTGATGCCCCTTCCAGGATCAGGGTAGCCATTGTGTCTTGGTCCAGACTCCAGGAAAGTGTTTTACCTTTTGGAGTGAGCGGCTGATAAAGGTTAACCTGTAGAAGCAGTGAAGGAAGGAGAGAAGACCACAACCCAGCTCGCTTTCCAGCAACTCGAAAAGACCCTGAGAAGTCCCCTGTGTCAATTCACCTCGTCTCCTGTCTTTGAAGAAAGTCTGCTAAAAATTATTCTCAACACCGCTTGAAAAGAACTTCTAAAAAATCTTAGTGACGTGTACTAGGAGGCAGGACTCTATGCTACTTTTGCTGCAACATATCTCATCTGCTGTTTTCCTCAATAATAAGCAAATAATCAGCCCAAGTGCTTTTTTTGTCTGCAGCAAACGTCTGAATTCAAAATTAAAATTCCCTCTTTTTTCTGGTTAATCGCTGTATGTATGTTTTTGTGTGAGAGAGTGAGGGGCTAAGGTAAAAGGAGATATTAAAATTTAAAACCTGTGTGTTTATGGTTTACTTCATTGCTAGTTAAGACTTATTGAGAGAGAGATTGAGAGAGAAATTGAGAAAGAGAGATTGAGAGAGAGAGAGATTGAGAGAGAGAGATAGATTGAGTCAGAAGGAAGGAGAAAGTCAGAGAAAGACAATAAAGATGTGATACTCACCATCCCACACGATCTGCACTCCATCATTGGAATCTAACGCCTTCCCTCCATCAGCTCGTCCATGGGGAAAAGATCCTGGAGAGGGGCATTGGGGTGGGAATTGGAGAAAAGGTTCAGGACTGGGACAGAGAGAGGGGGATTCAGGCTGGACTCCCTCTCTCATGCACACATACACTGTATTTAGCTTGCAATTTACCTGGGTACAGAGACACAGACTGAAACACAGAAACTCACCCTTCAGACACCA
The DNA here is from genome assembly GCF_036365525.1 of Heterodontus francisci. Classification (NCBI taxonomy): domain Eukaryota; kingdom Metazoa; phylum Chordata; class Chondrichthyes; order Heterodontiformes; family Heterodontidae; genus Heterodontus; species Heterodontus francisci. Next base: position 46,258,550 of record NC_090391.1, read on the forward strand.
GCCACATGGAAGGAAAAAATGGAGGCTGATGTTGCCCTAATATATCCCAGAAACTGTCACTCAAACAGCCAGTCCACCCAAAGTACAGCTCATCCATCCAGCTCTCAGTTTCATCCAGCTAGCCACTCCCTCCCAGGTATGGGACAGGTCAAGGAGAGTCTCTGTGCAAACAGGTATTGGGTTAGAGAAGGATATTCCAGACAATGTCCCAAAGGGACCATTCCAGACAGAGACCTGTCTGTCTGTCTGCCTCTCTCCCTTCCCAAAAATTCATTAACAGTGCAGAAAAGCTGCTGCAATTTAAAACCTAAAGGGACCGTCTTGGTGTAATGGTCATTTAGCACAAATTATATAGAGACATAGAAAATAGGGAGCAGGATGTATACCATTCGGCCCTTCAGACCATTTCTGCCATTCAAAAGAGATCATGGACTGATCGTCTAATATTATATCCTGTTACCACTTTCTCCCCTTGATCCTTTGGCATTAAGACATATATCTATCTGCATCTTGAATATACTTAGTGACTTGGCCTCCACTGCCTTCTGCGGTAGAGAATTCCACGGGTTCACCATCCTCTGAGTGAAGACATTTCTCCTCATCTCGTTCTAAATGGCATATCCCGTATCCTGAGAGTGACCCCTGCTTCTGGAGTCCCAGCCAAATTGCAGTAAATGTCTTTCATTATTCACCTCCAGTGAACTGGAGATTAAGAAAGTGACTGGAAATTTCTCATTGCAGGTACCTTGAAATTCAGGCAAAGAGTGTATGCTGCTGCAATGAAGTGTCACTTGTTTCCCTTTGCTTTCTGACTGTTTCTTTCCGCTGTTCTCCTGGGGATTAAGAGGGGATTTTTGTTCAAATTCAGGAACTGCCACCGACTCTGCAGCTGCTGTCCTAGAGAAATTAATTACAATTAAATGTTTTCCCTCAGTTTGGAGACCTGAGGAGAGACTATTTCCAGGAGTAGAGGGGGGATCAGGAAACAGGAAGCACAGATTGAAGGTGATTGACAATATCTGAACTGCAGGAACACGAGCTGAGAAACAAATAGGCAGGGTGTTATTATTGTCTGGAAATCACTGCCTGGCAGGTTGGTGAAAACAGTTTAGAGATACAGCACTGAAACAGGCCCTTCGGCCCACCGATAAGTCTGTGCCGACCATCAACCACCCATTTATACTAATCCTACACTAATCCCATATTCCTACCACATCCCCAATCTGTCCCTATATTTCCCTACCACCTACCTATACTAGTGGCAATTTATAATGGCCAATTTACCTACCAACCTGCAAGTATTTTGGCTTGTGGGAGTAAACCGGAGGCACCCGGAGAAAACCCACGCAGACACAGGGAGAACTTGCAAACTCCACACAGGCAGTACCCAGAATTGAACCGGGGTCGCTGGAGCTGTGAGGCTGCAGTGCTAACCACTGCACGACTGTGCAGATTCAATATTAACTTTTAAAAGACAATTGGATCAAAACTTTGATAGAGAGAGAGAGATACCATCATTCTTATGATGAAGTACTCAACACAACTTATTTGGACAGTTTTTTATTTGGAAATGATTATTTGAACTTTATTTGATGCTGTGTTTTATTTATGCTTTACTTTTAATCGCTCAAAATTATTTTCCACAGAGGAACCAGTTTAAATGTTACAAGTGTTGTCAAATATCAGGTTGACACAAGGTGTATTGAGGTTCTTTTAGAAAGCATGTCAAGTTTGCATAAAGTAAATTCCTCAAAATTCTGGAAAAATTTCAAACTATCAGTGACACAGAATTTCCCATCAGCAATGGCTCGGATCGCCATCTGCTGGTGTCCCTCTCTCACTGCAGTTACTGCTCGCCTCTCACCATCTCCATCTGCTGGTGCCCCTGTCTCACTGCACAGAAATAAATGTTAAGTTTCTCCGACAAGCTGTTTCGTCCTTGCAGACAATTAAATGTTAAGTTTCTCCTACAAAGCTGTTTCGTCCTCCCAAGCTGTTACTGCCCCTGCCCCCACCCCCTTCACCATATCCATCTGCTGGTGTCCCTGTCACACTGCAGTTAATGCCCCCTCTCACCATCTCCACCTACTGGTGTCCATATTTCTGAAGAGTGTGCAGGTCCAGAGGGACCTCGAGGTTCACGAGAGAGACAGAGATAGAAATAGGCAGCGACAAAGAGAGAGAGAGAGGAAGAGGGAGGACGAAACAACTTGTAGGAGAAACTTAACATTTATTACTGTGCAAAAGATTTTACTGAAAGTTGAAAGGGACTGGACACTGAACAAGCTGTCAGCACACAACAACCCTGAGAGACTTCAGAATTCGCACTGATGTCAGTAAAAATGCCCAAACACAACCTCAGTAACAATTCCCATTATCTGCCCAATCCTGTATTGCGGGATTAATGTGCGGGTTTAGGGGTGTTTGATATTTTTTAACTGCAGGGAAAGAATTAAAGGTTTAAAATTAACTAAGAGAAGGCTGAAAGCATTGTTGTCCTGGGAATAACATATCAATGGACTGCAAGAGTCAGGAAGGTCCTGTCCTGGGATTAACATATCAATGGACTGTAAGAGTCAGGAAGGTCCTGTCCTGGGATTAACATATCAATGGATTGGAAGAGTCAGGAAGGTCCTGTCCTGAGATTAACATATCAATGGACAGGCCCCCGAGGCAGGAGATTGAGAAGACAGCCCAACATGTCAGAGGCTCAAGGGGTGGAGTTTGCAAACAGCTCACTCAGGATATAAGTGGGTAGTGAATATCACAGTTCCAATCACAAAACCCCCCTCTCTCTCTCTCTCTCTCTCTCTCTTCTCTCTCTCTCTC